>NC_143052.1:226928712-227080227 GCF_052426305.1 Pelodiscus sinensis
AGCCCACCCCCTCTTGCCGGGACCAGGCTGGCGGCTCCCGGGAGCTTGCCCTGGACCGCAAGAGGCGGGCACCTTCCTGGGCTAGTGCGGACATCGTGGACCTCGTCCACGATCTCCGCACTAGGCACAGGAAAGTGGCCGTCTAGGGCAGGAGAGCTGCCAGCCTGGCCACCCAGGAGCAGGTGTGCATGAAAATCAAGGGGGTCCACTGAGACCCCCGACCCTGAGCCCTGAGCTTACAATGGCCGTACTGGGTCAGACCAAAGGTCCATCTAGCCCAGTAGCCTCTCTGCCAACAGCGGCCAACCCTAGGGACCCTGGAGGGGATGGACCGAAGACAATGACCAAGCCATTTGTCTCGTGCCATCCCTCTCCAGCCTTCCACAAACTTTGGGCAGGGACACCACTCCTACCCTCTGGCTAATAGGACTCCATGGACCCAACCTCCATCACTTGATCTCACTTCCCTTTAAACTCTGTTCTAGTTCTAGCCTTCACAGCCTCCTGCAGCAAGGAGTTCCACAGGTTAACTATTTGCTTTGTCAAGAACAACAACTTTCTCTGACTAGTTTCAAGCCTGCTACCCATTCCTTTCCTTTGGTGTCCTCTAGTCCTTCTTTATGGGAACTCATGAAGAACTTTTCTGAATGCACCCTCTCCACCCAACCCCTGCTTTTAGAGACCTCTATCCTGTCCCCCCTCCGTCTCCTCTTTTCTAAGCTGAACAGTCCCAGTCTCTGTAGCCTCTCTTCATCTGGGACCTGTTCCCAACCCCTGATCATGTTAGTTGCCCTCCCCTCTCCCAGCCTTTCTCTTCCCCTCTCCCACCTCCTTTTCCCAGTCTCCCCCAGTTTTTTTCAATAAAGACAGAGTCAATGTTGGAAGAAACATTAGCTTTATTTTGTACATCAATAAGAAGGGGGGCTAGGGAAGGGCAAGTGGAAGAAGGTGAGGGAGGAATGGGGCACGAGCCCCCGATGGGGAGGACTGGGCTGGCTCTGCGGGCTTCTGGGGGTGGAAGCTCTCCTGCAGCCCCCCAATTACTCCCTCTCCCCAGATGGCAGCCTGCGGCAAGTGCAGCCGGGCTGATGGCCGAGTGGTGTGATGTGCCCAGTGTGGGCACTCAGGGCACTCCAAGCCAGAACTTCTTTGCAAGCGGGGCACCCCTTAGAACTGTGTGTCCGGGGTGGGGGTCGGGACCCTTTAAGCGCAGCCCTCGGCTAGCCTGAGACAGTATCTCCACGCTCTAAGTCCTCCTTTTATGCCCTGCCGGCACTGCTTCCGGCCATCATTAAGCCCTGTTCAGAGTCCACTCAATGTGGACTTACTAGTTCGAACTAGCAAAACGCTAGTTCGAACTAGTTTTTAGTTCTAGATGCGTTAGTTCGAACTAGCTTAGTTCGAATTAACTAATTCGAACTAAGTTAGTTCGAACTAGCGCTGTAGTGTAGACGTACCCCCTGAGATATCTATAACAGCAAAAGAAGTACCTGTCAATAAGTACCAGTTTTAATGAAGCTAATTAAGTGGGCTGGCTATGTCCCATTCATAGCTTTTTTGTTAAAGGCAGGGGAAATTGACATTGTAATGCACCAACAAGTTAATATCCTTATTAAAGTCCAACTCTACAGTCTCTATAATAAGATGTGTGTGTGAAAGTCCTTTGTAAAAGAATGGCTACTTTGAAATCCATTAATGAATGCCCAGGTAAGTTAAAATGTTCTCCTACAGGTTTATGTGCGTTACCATTTCTGATGTCTGATTTGTGTCCATTTATCCTTTGTCACAGGGACTGTCCAATTTGGCCAATATACATGGCAGAGGGGCATTGCTGGCATATATCACATTAGAGGATGTGCAGTTGTATGACCTCATGATGTTGTGGCTAGGTCCTTGATGATGTTGCTTGTATAGATGTGTGGACAGTTTGCAATGGGGTTTGTTGCAGGTGTAGGTTCCTGTGTGAGTGTATGTGAGGTGTGGTGTGTGGATGCTGGAAATGATTTGGCGAGGATTGGCCTGTCTTCCAAGGTCTGTGAGAGAGCTGGGGGCTGTCGGTGATGACTAGTGGTGTTCTGTTATTTTCCTTGTTGTGTCTGTCTTAGTTGACTTCTGGATACTTGTCTGGCTCTGACAATCTGTCTCCTCTCTTCCCCAGGTGAGTATTTAAGTTTTAAGAATGCCTGATAAAGATCTTTTAGGCATTTGTCTCTGTCTGTGGGATTGGGGCAAATCTGGTTGTGTTTTAGGGCTTGGCTGTGAACGATGGATCCTGTGATGTATCCTGGATGAAAGCTAGAGGCATTTAGGTAAGAATGGCAGTCAGTAGGCTTCCAGCATAGGGTGATGTTTACATGACTATCACTTATATATATTGATAATGGTCAGTTATTTTATTTCTTCAGTCTGATCAAATTAATTTTCAGGTGTTTCCATTATTGACTTGTGAAGTGAAAATTGGGTTAGACGCTATGTCTTTCACTTCTAATTCTAGTTCTTCCACTGCCTTGGGCAAGATATTTAACAGATTGATTCATTTGCCAGATTAAACAGTGTAGCTAACAAATGCAAATTCTCTGATTTAAAGCTGGAAAACTTTGTTGCTCCATACAGTTAGTGACAAATTAATGAGTTCCTCCCCCCCAAACTACTTCTACCTTCTCCGTCCTTAATATTTCCAGTGATCAGCTGTACTGATTCATTCACCTGTTTCCACCCTTTGCCCAGACCAAGAGACTATGGCCACTGAAAATAATAGCCCAGGTAGCAGGCAGTAAAGGAAAACAAACATTTGTTGATGGGCACTCTAACTGAAGAAATGTTGCAAGAGATATTGCTGATCATGAAACTTCCAAAGCTCATATTAATGCTTTGTGTAAGTTTGTTCAAAGATGTAAATTATCCGGAAGAACTGATTCTGCATTACTGGCCCAGTTTGACAAGGAGTGTTTTTATTGGAGGAAAATGCTGAGATGTGTTGTTGCCATGCTGAAACTGCTGTTTTCTTTGGGACTATGACTAAGAGGACATGATGAGTCATCAGTGTCAAATCAAAAAGGTAATTTTTTAACCTGCCTTGAATATCTTAGTGAATTTGACAATTTTCTCAATAAACATTTGAGAAATTATCAGTATTGTGGCTCAGGGAAGACCAACTTTTTAAAGCCCAAAACAGTGAATTCATTACCACAATGGCAGAGCAGCTCACAAACCAATTCACTGATGAGGTAAAGGATGTCAAGCGTTATTGAATAATAGTTGATTTAACACCAGATATGAGTCATGTAGACCAAGTAATATTAATTTTAAGATATGTAACCAGCAATGGTGAAGTTGTAGAGCGATTTCTTTGTTTTGTCACTCTAAAATCCCACACTTTTGAATGCTTAGACACAACACTTTTGGAAATCATTGCTAATTTAGGTTTGGACATCAAAAATTGTTGTAGGCAGAGCTTTGATTATGCCACAAATATGTCAGGAAAATATTCAGGTCTACAGGCAAGACTGAACAATGCAAATACCTCTGCTTTATTCATACTATGTTCTAGCCATTCCTTAAATTTATTCTTCAATGCTACAGCCACATCTTGTGAAAGAGCTACTTTTTTTTTTACTTCATTCAAAACGTATGCTTTTTTTGGTTTTCACACATCGGTGGAGTATGCTACAAGCATGCTTAGAGCAGGCAAATGGAGAACATTTGACAGTCAAAAGAATTTATGACACCAGGTGGTCTGCTCATGCAGATGCTGTTTGGGCTTTGAAAATGAGCTACGATGTTATAAAGAAAACCTTATAAGACATAGCCACATCAAATTCTGAAAAACTGCTTGCAAAAATGGAAGGAAAATCCTTAGCAGAAAAGTTTGATAAGTATGATATTGCTGTTTTTACTGATTTTTGGAACCATTTACTTCAAAGAATTTTTGCAGTCATCAAATCATTGCAAAAAGTTTATACAATTATTAGCCTCAGTTACAAGTTTTATCATGAAAAATCAAAATGACTATAGGTTTATAAAAGCAAAGGCACTAACATTAACAGCAAATATAGGTTCCTCTGATATATCTGATGAGAAGCATAAAAAAAACCAGAAAGTTATTTTTTGATGAAACTAGAGACAATGAAATCAATTTAAAAGGGAAAGAGAAGATCATCAGTGTTATTTGTGACACAATAATAGTGCAATTGCAGAGTACAGGTAAACCTCTAAAGAAAACTATTGATTGATTTTGCATGTTTTTGACAGAAATATGGAGGAATATGCTAAAAGCCACTGCAGTAAGAAATTATGTGAATTCTACCGAGACAATATAGACACAAATCTTTTTTTAATATGCAGTGAAACATTTTATTCATTTTATTGAAAATGATGAGATCTGTGCTTCGAGATTACCAGCTGATTTGTATAGACTTGTACATGACGGTTTGCAGGCAACCTTTCCAAATGTAGAAACCATTCTGAAAATATTTTTAACAATTCCTGTCACAAATGCTTCTTGTGAATATTCTGTTTCTGTATTGAAATTAGTTAAAATTATTTACAAAATATGATGAGTCAAGAACATTTGACAAGTTCAGCAATATTGACAATTGAAAATGTCTTTACAAAATATTCTTTACAATGACTTAATTGATAATTTTGTGAAGAAAAAGTGTTGAAAGAAAGCTATCTGAATATTTTTATTTGCAAATTGCATATGGTTCTTCAGAGAAAATTAACTTATTTTTTCCCATTCATGTGTCATCTATACATTTTATTTTTACACATTTTTCATGTTAGCTTAATGCAAATATAAGCTTTCATCTAGATCAGAAGCTCTCAAACTGTACTCCAAGAACTCCATTCAGGTGGACTGACAAAAGGTTAGTTAGCTCATGGTACAAACAATATTTGGAAAGATTATTAAATGGTCCACCGAGACCCTCACCAATTTTCAGGTGGTTTGTGGGAAAAAGGAAAAGTTAGGCTACAAAAACAATCAAAGTACCTTACTTTATTTTCATTTACTTCTTATTACTTAGATGAAGAGGATGAAGAAAAAGAATGAAAAATGGAAGAGACAGGAAGAGTGAATCTGCTTTTTCTTGGCTAGGTCCCCAGGGGAAGAGGGAGCAAAAATGAAGCTGAGCACAGGATCCCACTAACTCTAACTCTGCCATTGAGTGCCGTGTCCAATTTTGGTCACTAGAATATAGAATGTATATAATGAAACTCAAAAGAATCCAGAGGTGAGTGACAAAGATGATCAAAGGGATGGAATACAAGCCATATGAGCAAAGACTTAAAGAACTGGGCATGTTTAGTTTGGAAAAAAAATTGTGGGGGGACATGATAGCAATCTTCAGATATTTGAAAGGCTGCCTGAAAACAAGAGGGAAAAAAGTTCTTCTCTCTTGCCACAGAGGGCAGGACAAAAGGTAATGAGTTCAAACTACAGCAGAGAAAATTTAGATTAAATCTCAGGAAAAACTTCCTAAGGGTAAGAACAGTAGGACAATGGAACAGACTGCCTAAGGGAGATCATGAAACTCTTTCACTAGAGTTTTTCAAAAGAAGTCTGTATAGTCATCTGTCTTGGATGGTTTAGCCACAACAAAGCTTGTATCTTGGCAGGGGGTAGATTAGATGACCTTTCTTCTATTCAGGTGAGCTCCTTTTTTAAAATAATGAGGCTAGACTCTCGTGATGGAACTTAATTGCTGGAAACAGCAGAGAGTCGACATTACTACTTCTGAAATATAATTTTCACAAAGTCTTGTTACTGAGATGGTGATAAATCTAGAAATGGAAACCCAGTGCAACAAGAAGCATGGCATCCTTTCACAGATAACTAAATGGGGAATGCATATGTACCCCTCATTTTGGGGAGCACAGAAACCTCAGTGGCTTAGAAATCTCAATTACTGTAAGTGTAGCTCTAATACTTGAGTATAGACTTGAACCAGAAGTGACCTCTTGCTCAGAGAAACATATCACCACAAGCAAATGGTAAAAATTATGCAGAATATAAAATTAACTTTACTGTCATGTGTATATTTACAAAATATTTACACTTTCATAGAATGGCAGAGGAAACAATAATTCAACATGTTCATCTGCCTCACTTGTTTTTATGAAACATTTTAATCCTTGATGATCCACTGAAAGGGCTGTATGGGCATACAGAACAGCTAGGTACTTCAGGGCTTCATTTATGAACATGTACACTAAGAGTTCACTGTAAAATATATTCCTACAAACATAGAAAAATGTAGAGAAATTGAGACTGATTGTTATTACTGTACTGCACATATCCTATATATACACACCTATGCTATACATACAACATGCACATTTATACTGCACATATTTTAGGAGTGTGATGTAATGAAATAATAGTAATTTGCATCTAATAAAATCCAGATTGCATACTACACTCTTTTTCTTAAGATTAGTCTTTCGGCACTACTGCCCTCCTCCCCACAAAAAAAACCAAATGTCCTAAAAGCCATGTAGAAGTGATAACACATGGGGTAAATATATCTTGGAAAAAGCTGCATGCAATCTCACATTCCACTATATCCAACTTAGATATTTTAAATCTCCAGCTAATGCTCAAAGAATGACTTCATAAACTCTCAGGTGATTCTTTTGTTTTAAAATAATTGATTTCTTTTCTCTTCCCTGTTGATATTTCTGCAAAGAAATTTCCTTCTGAATCTTGTCTTAAACATGTATTTTTTCTGTCAAATTTCCATGTGTCTCTCACTGATATAAATGCCTCTGCTTTCTGTAAATCTGCTACAGAATTTTTTACTTAATTTTCACTGAAGGTCTATGTTCCCTCTAACTTTTCCACCCATGTAGAATACATTTTGTTATGTGCACCAAGGAATGTGCAGATGTGCACCACCAATAGAAACACATGCTGTCCACTGAGAGCAGAGCTCTGCTAATCAGCTGGGTGGCACCTGGATCTCTGCTGGGCAGCCACCCAAGTCCTCAGCTTACAGGGAATGCTGCTGAAAGTCAATCGTCACCTAACCCAGGGAATGGTTGTGATAATAAACCTTTAATTCTACTTATTTAATAAACTTTATATCTAATATGACAACTGTCCTGTGTACATATTCATAATAAGCCACCAGTTATTAGAGGAATTTAATAACGGGAACATGTTAGCAGATAAAATTTCAAGACTTTGAAATAAGGCTAATAAGATAGTAAATAACACACCCACACTGTTATTATATAATATTAATTGTGAAGTATGTAACATCAGAATTTTGGATAACCAATAGCCCTTAGCAAATTCATTTATTGCATGTTACTTGTTTTAAAAGAACCCCTTTATAAAAATGAAGCAAAGATTTGATAGTGGTGCAGTTAAGAGACGGCTAAAGCAACAGAGAGAAGCAGCAGTTAAGAGTTTAAAGCCAATAACAAAAAGATGCCTCAGCCATTAGACGGTGACCATACTGACAGTGACACTTCCAGTTCTGATGATGAAAACTTTGTACCACAAATGACATTTCAATGCCACTGTCTCAAAATGAGGAGGTCATTAATTAAGACACAGAAATGCTAACACTAGTGATAGATGCAGAATCTATGCTTGAGTTAGAGACTGTTGGCTGAAAATTAGGACCTCGGAGATGCTGCACAGCAAGAGCAAGAACTTATGACTAGCACAGGACACACTGGCTACGTCTAGACTGGCCCTTTGAAAGTAGGAATAAGAGATCCTCCGGAAAAGGGCTTTATTCCGGAGGATCATGCCAGTCTAGAAGCTTTTTTCCGGCTTTTCCCCAATCCGGAAAAAAAGCGTCTGACATGTTTTTTTAAATCCCGCGGGGGATATTTAAATCCCCCGCGGATTTCCCTATTCCAAAGTTGGAAATTAGCATGGCTATTTCATAATAGGGGCCAGTCTAGATGTAGCCAGTGTAACAACAATGGCATCAGAACCTGATATTAGACTTCTTGATAAGAACAATGTTGCTCAAATGAAGTTGTTTCTTAAAGTTAGTTGTTTTCAGATTCCAAATAATATACAGAAAGATGCTGAAAATCATGCTTTTCCCACACATCTGCTGACAAAAACTCTTCCAAATTGAGAGATCTACACAAGAGACTGGCTCTGATGGTGCATGGAAAAGTAGGCTCTGTACTGTGTCCCTTGTTCCATTTTTAATAGAAATACTTCAAATGCATCAGTACTGTCTGATCCATCTGGTTGGAGCATCAGCAGAGGTTGGAGGAAGTTGAAAGACTGAATACCTGCACATGAAACTTCAGTTTCACATAAAGATAAGTATGTTACATGGAAATCACTAGTAGAGCAGCACTAGTTGACAGTTCAATTGAAAACTGACTCCTTAGTGAAATAAGCATAGAAACTGATAACTGAAAAACACCGTGAGTGCTTATTGAATGTCATTTTTTTCTTTCTGAATAGGGATTGATTTTGTTTGGTTCCAATCAATATATCGATGACCCTATAAATGGAAACTTTCTTGATATACTTGAGCTTCTTAGATAAATGACCCACTTTTATCAGGCAATGTTAAGCATGTTTGTGAATCACAAGAGAGTGAAAAATGCATCCAAGTCCATTGTCTGTCTACCAGAATATAAAATGAGTTTATTGAGCTGTGTGGGACATTTGTACAAACAACAATTCTTGAAGAGATACAACATGCTAAGTACTTTTCAATTCTTATTGATGCAACTCCAGAATGTTCTCATAAAGAACAGACAGCTTGGTTGTTCAATATGTTAAAATTGCAGGAAGTTCAAAGGTTTCAGTTGTAGAATGATTCATTTTGTTCAATAATTTCTCATACAAAAACTGGATAAGAAATCGCCACTCAGGTATTAGAAATTCTGGAAGGCTTCAAATTAAATTTTCAAGTCTGCATTGGCAAAACCTATGACAATGCTTCCAACATTGCTGGGAAGTACAACAGAGTACAAGCAGTCCTTGAGCAAAATCCAAACTGTATTTTCTCCCATTGTGGCAACCACACACTAAATCTTATCAGCATTGATTGAGCTGAATCATGTAAGGAAACAATCGCATACTTTGGAGTAATCCAGCAATTGTACAAACTCTTCAGTAGCAGTCCTCAAAAAAGGGACATTCTGAAGCAGCATCTACCTGTTTCCCTTCATGGCATGTTGACAATGAGATGGTTAGCATGAACTGATGGTGTTAAACCAGCTGCACAGCATTTGGACTCTGTGAAAAAGGCTTCAAGTGAGCTTGAATCTCTTACTTTCACAGCACAGGCTTGCACTGTGCTTAAGTCAATTAAGAAGTATACATCCAAATTTGAATGCATTTTAATGTCATTCATGTGGATGAAGCTGCTAAAAATGATCAACAAAACTAATCTTGTAATTGAAGTATCCTCTTAAAATCAGGAATAAGGGACCTTTCAGAAAAGGCTTTATTTTCTGAAAAATCCCCATCTAGACTGACGCTTTTTTCCGGCAAATCCCCGAGCCAGAAGAAAGCGGCAGCCATGTTTATACAAATGAAGCGGGGAATATTTAAATCCCCCACTTCATTTGCAATGCTGACTTGTCTCATCTTCATCCCTTTTCCGGAAAGGGGGTGCAGTGTAGACACAGCCTAACAGTGATATTGCACATAAATTAGATTTTTCTTCAATTATAAATGAGTTTTCACACAACAAAGCCAGAAAAACATTCCTAAAGTAAAGAGCTTTGCTTGCAATTAAAGTTACATTTTTAATATACATGCTATTGGTATAATGACTTAATTGTTAATAAATAAGTGTCTCAAGTGTTAATTTTCATATATTCTTTTGGTTTTAGTATGACTCTGTGGATGAGAAGTTAGATACATCTGGGGCCTGGGGCTGGGCTGAGGCCTCTAAACTCAAAGTGGCCTAGGCCTCTGTCATTCTCTAAAAGGGCCTGCAAACCATGGCTTATTCTCCACCAAATTTCCCTTTGCCAGATGAAGACATAGTTAAGTTTTACCATTCTAAAACCATCAGTAAAACTCTTTGGGCACATCTATAATTTACAAGAGCAAAAATTATTTTCACTGAAAATTCAAATGAAATACCAAGAAATGTTACTAGACTGTGACCTTATATGCCAAATTATGTCCTGGAGCCAAATGTTAATGATTGAGTTCTGAAGTAGGGGTTTATAGTGGAAACAATTACAGATGTAGGACAAAATCCCTGCATCTGGATTCAATGGGAGTACCACCAGGGCTTATATATATATATAATAAAACATGTTGAAAACACGAACAGTATGTATGTACACTACGTAAAGGGAACATCTACTGCACTATATTATATTTTTTGATAGTTGGTAGGAAACAAGGGTCTCAGAACTATAAACACAACGAACATATTTTATTAAAAAGAAACTGTATGCTAAAGATATGTTATGAATGTATACTATATATTCAGTAAATAGAATAAGGGTTTTGATTTCTAATATGCTGACAATGAACATTTCATTCAGTTATCCATGTTCTGCAACTATGTATAAAATTGCATTATCTTGATTATGTTAAATTTAACAAGATGCAACAGGTCATAATATATAGTAACCTATCTGCCCCAACATGTTGAAAATATGGAAAATATTCACCCTTCTTTTTGTCCAATTTCTGCTTGTGTTTTGTGTGGAAATGTACAAAATAATTTTGCAGGTGTTCTTCCTAAAAAAAAATACACATAAACATAAGAAGCTAATATAAAGTTGAACAGTCCTGTAACCTCTGAAAATAAAAATAGTTATTTTTTTCTCTTTCCTGAAGCACTAATTGACTAATAGGTCAAGTGCTGACTGGAATAGAGAGCATAATATATTTCATGCCCATCAAAAAGTTGTTAATCATAGAGTTTGTTTTCACAGACTTGCATTAATTTTTTGCACTGGATTTCAAGCACACAATTCAGTGTCCCCCAAGTGCTATGCAGATACTTTTTTATTTCTCTGTCAGTTTTGCCCCACTTTCACACTGGAACTGCACTCAGTTTATTTAGTGAAATTGTCTTTGAGTTTCAATCACATAGTTCTCAGCATTACTCCAAACACCAGCAAATTCCAGATAGAACTGTATGAAAAATGTTTTTTTCTGTCCCATGAGAATTTTTGATATTTTGAAAAATGTTAGCATTGCATTGTAAGTGAAAGGTAAAAAATCTGAAAAAAAATCGCAAACCAACAAACAGTAAAGAAATTCAACTGAAGTCAATTGAAATATTTCGTTTTGATCATTTTATTCATATATCATCCACTTTATTAAAAATTCCCAACCAACTAAGTGATTTTGATCAACTTCTATAAAACCATTGACTCCTCAGAGTATCCCATTATACCCTGGACTTTCTTTCCCACCATCATGGATTCTATAGGAAAAATTTACCTCCTGATTCTGCATTATCAGCAATGATTTTTTTTAATTAGTGCTATTGCCCTTTTTTCCAACATCAGTGTCCCAATCGTGAATGGTACCAGAATTATGGAGCCTGACAAGTCAGCTTCCTGGTGGAAGAGAAATCAGTAATACTGTGCCTGGGTATATTCTAAATGTAACTTGTTTTATTTATATGTAGTCCTGGAATGTAGATGGCTCATTAAGGTATGGATTCATCTCCCCACATCTCAGTGAGGTCTCCTGAACACTGTATACAGGCACTCTTCTGTACCCCTGGGAACTGGAGCCCATGGGAGCAGAAATCCCCAAAATCATCACACTGTTGTTGGGATTACTCGATGTTCTCTCCACATGTGCTGCAGTGTGCTGTTCACTCGGAATGGATTCGCAACGCTGGCCACATGGTACAAGCCATTCTACTATTCCCAGGGCTTTTTGAGCTCAGTGGGAGAGCAGTAGAAGTGCAAGTTCTGGAGAGAGCGATCGGAGTGGGAAGCTGCGGGAGACCTCCTGGAAGCCCAAAGTGTTGACTTTCCAGAAACACTGCATCTACACTAGCATAAATTTGACCATGCTAGTTTGGGAATAGTGTTACTCCTTGTGAAAAGCAGGAGTACTGAAATCAACGTCAAGGTTGACACAACAGGCATCAATTAGAAAATTGACCTTGTGCAGCTGAAGTAAACCTAAATTCAACTGTTGGCCAGGCCTTAGAAACTTTCATTCATCCACATCCTCATCCTTCACATCATATACTGACTTTCACTCAGACTTTAACTTTCTTCCTTCCACTGTCTATGGTTTTCACATCTCAGTGAGTGTCAGCCTACCATTTGTTTTCCATACTGTATCCTTTGCATTGCTCCCTATCAATGCATTACTTACTCTAATTAGCATAAATGCTCAAGAACTACACTGCCAATGGCATCAGAGTCAGCATAACACAAATACACTGAGATGGAGGAGAATGGAGAACAGGTGTTCTTTCAAGAGTGTAATCTCTTTTTTTCTGCCGCATATAGTCCATCATTGTCTATCACATTTTCTAAAATCCCACATTCTTCTACTGGTAAGAAAGCAACATCTGATTCATTAGCAGAAATCTACTTCTTAGAGTAAACCAAATGGTCAAAACTGGAGTTAAATCTGCTAACTCTAGAAGAATACATTTTGGGACTAGGATCCATTAAACAATAGTTCTGCAGTATTGGATCTTACAGTCGTTCTATCACTGCTTCATGCATACCTAATTTCAATCTATTGTTAATGATCCAAATTCAGGAATTGGTTTCTAGTGTTAAACCATAGGTATAACTTCTAGAGACAAAAAGATAGGGACATTTTCCACCAACCTCAGTCAGGGGTCAGCATAACTCTTCTGAACTATGAGCTTCTAGAAGAAAGCAAGAAAGAGAAGGGCACTTCTAGCTCCAACAGCTCTGATGTTTGCACAGGGGCAGAGTCAACTCTCTCCCCTCCACAGGGCTGCTTAGAACAGGGGTGGGCAATAACTTTTTCAGGGGGACCGCTTCACAAACTTTTGTTCATAGTCATGGGCTGACTCGGCCCTGCAAATGGACAGAACCTCAGGTGGAAGGGGCGGTTCCTTCCAGGTGCCATATATCCCGGGTGAGGAAGGAGACTTTGTGTGCTCTCCTGTCCCCAGCCCAATCAAGACCTGTGGCCAGGGGAATGTGCAAAGTCATTGAGGATGCTTCCACACAGCAGGGCTAAACTTGAAATAAGCTACACAAATTGAGCTATCAACTGCGTAACTTATTTCAAAACAGATTATTTTGAAATTGGAAGTGTCTACACAGCACTTATTTTGAAATAGAGCACTCTTCCTCTGACTTCTCTTACTCCTCCTACAATGACGGTTACAGGAGTTGAAGTAAGAAGTCCTCCAGCTCGAAAGTATTTTGACATTATTTCAAAATAACTGCCTGCTGTGTAGATATGGACAAAGTTATTTCAAAATAACACTAGTTATTTTGAAATAATGTTGCTGTGTAGACGTACCCTCACTGTTCAAAACAGCGGGTGGCTCCTTCTAGGTGCTGCATGCCCCTGGTTGGGGGAGGGAGCAACTAGCCACTTTGAACAGTGAATGACTTTGCGAACTCTCCCAATCAAGTCTTGATTGGCCTGGAGGTGGGGTAGCAGCAGGGTAGGCTGTGAGCCAGATCAAATGGCTTGGTGGGCTGGATTCGGCCTGTGGGCCATATTTTGTCCACTCCTGGCTTAACAGCTTCAGAGAGGAGAGGCTTGCATAAGCAGCTAAAAAGAGAAAACCCACAGCAAGAGGAGCCAGAAGGAAGAGTCCAATTTCTATGCTGCTGGCTGCATTTGGTGAAGGGAGAGGAGAAAGAGAATGGAACATGTGGGAGGAGGCAGATAAGTACTTTATTTGTGCATGAGCTTGTGAAGGCTGAGCACTGGCATGTCTAGACTTGCTAGTTCATAGTGCCAGTGCCTCTGAATTTGCCACATCAGCTATGAAAGTAAACAAATTGCTTGAGCCCGAGCTCCTCTTTCATTACAAATTAAGCACTGAGGCAGAAGACACCCACTAATCATCCTTTGCATGAGCTGGAGGAAGGACATGCAAATCCTGCTAGGGAACAGTGGGTCCAAATCAGTAGGGGTATTATCTTGGGCAGGGGCTACTCAACATGTGGTCCGTGGACCGCATGCAGCCTATGGACCATTTGTTCGTGGCCTGCAGTGCAGTTTGGGTTTACACGGGACTCAACGTACAGTCCACGGGTGGGAGCCAAAACAAAAAAGTAATCAATATAATGGTTTTCTGTTGATATGTGTTTTAGTAGTTAAATTCCTGGACTGTCATTACTCATTAAAAGTGCTGTCATATGGGTAGAAATCCAGTAAATATTGCATTTAATTAATATCAGCAGAACTGACATAAATGGGGCTTGCGTGTTGTGAAATCTTGCCTTAATTTTTGTATTCACGCCTTTCAGTATGAAAGAAGCTATTTGCATATATATTTGCATGTATATGCAATCATACTTCAGTTGTGGTCCCTGGAGCTTCCAAGTTGAGTAGCCCTGATCTAGAGAGGGACTAGAAGAGAATAGAGTGCACAGGTAGTGGAGGGCATACCAGTGCTGGTGCATCAAGTAGAGACACAGTGCAAGTGAAGAAGCACCTGCACGTAGGAGACTTGTGGTTCAAATCCCTATTCTGTCTGGCAAGGAGAAGGGATTTGCCAACTCTCAGGTGATTACTTTGACCCTGAGCTATAGAATATTGTGATGTAGTGGCTCCTTCAATCACTCCTATTACATAGAACATAAGAATGGCCATACTGGGTCAGACCAAAGGTCCATCTAGCCCAGTATCCTGTCTTCCAACAGTAGCCAATGTCAAGTGACCCAGAGGGATTGAACTGAACAGGTAATCATCAAGTGATCCACCCCCTGTCACCCATTCCCAGCTTCTGACAAACAGAGGGTAGGGATACCATTCCTACCCATCCTGGCTAATAGCCACTGAGGGACCTAACCTCCAAGAATGTATCTAGTTATTTTTTTGAACCCTGTTATTGTCTTGGCCTTCACAACATCTTCTGGCAAGGAGTTCCATGGTGTAACAGGCGAGTCCAGTCCTTCTCCCTGTTATCTCAGGTTCTCCGGTCAGCCCCTCGGTGATAGCACCCCGAGGCGGGGTAGGGGGGTCCGGGCGCACCCTCTCTCCCGGACCCCAGCCCAGGGCCCTAAGGACAGGTGAGCGGAAACCTGCCTCGCTGATGAGGCGCTTGTCCGAAGCACACCAGCCCGCCGGGTTCACCCGCCCTGGGCTTCTTTCTACCCCCTATCTACTGCTCCCGTGGCCCCCACGGGCCCGTGCTACCCTCACCCACCCTTCCTGTGCTGCGCCAGTCTCTCCTCGCCCTCCTCCGCTCATTCCTGCCTCCTCCACCTCTCCCTCTCACTCTCACTCTCTGCTCCTCTCTGCTTCCCTCCGCTCTCCTCTCCCCTCTCTGGCTCCACGGGGCCCTTTCAAAAAGGCTGTGCCGGCGTCTGGCCCTGATGACGTCAGGCACCGCGTCCATTGGCTCCTCCCCCTCCGCGCGTTCCCACCCCTCCGCCAGCCACACCCCCGCTGCGCTGCTCGTCAGCTGGGCCGTGACGGCGGAGCAGGCACCGCAGTTCGTCCCTGCTCCCCGGGTGGTTCCCAGGAGGGTCAGGGCGACCGCGGGTTCAGTGCGGGGCGGGCTGGCGGCGGTGGGGAGGGGGCGGCGTGCCCCGTCACACATGGGTTGACTGTACATTGTGGGAAGAAGTACTTCCTTTTGTTTTAAACCTGCTACTATTAATTTTATTTGGTGAGCCCTAGTCCTTGTGTTATGGGAAGAAGTAAATAACTCTACTTTATTCACTTTCTCCACAACAGTCATGGTTTTATAGACCTCTATCATGTTCCCCCTTAGTCATCTCTTTTCCAAGATGAAAAGTCCCAGTCTTACTAATCTCTCTTCATATGGCAGCTGTTTCATAGCCCTAATATTTTTTGCACTTTTCTAAAACTTTTCCAATGCCAAGGCATATTTTTTGGATGAAGAGTTTCAGAGCCATGTTAGTCTGTAATAGAAAAAACTTACAAAACGACAAATAGTCCTGCAGCACCTTTGGGTGCATCTAGACAGAAGCGCTACTTCAGAATACTTCCGGTATCCTGAAATACCATTTCCTATGTTTTGACAGTGTGCCTGTTATTTTGAAATAGCTTTTGAAATAATGGGCATCCTATTCTGATGTCTCTAAACCTCGTTCCACAAGGATTAAAGGACGTTTCGGAATAGCACTCTATTTCAAAATTAACTCGATATAAGCTATGCAGTTTGCATAGCTTAAATTGCATAGATTATTTCAAGCTAAGGGTGCAGTGTAGATGCAACCTTAGAGAGTAACAAAAAATGTATCCAGGGATTTTCCACAGGGGTCAGAGACTGAGGCTCTGCGCCTACCTTAGGATGGCCCTGCCATCAACCATGACATCTATCCCAACTTCCTGGGACTTTACACTAGAGTTTCAGAGAACTGGTCACATCACTTCTATCAGAGTCCTCTTTTTTGGCAGCATGCAACAGAAAAGTAGACTTGTTTTGCTGGATAAGGAGCTAGCCCTGAAAGATCTGTGTTCTACCCTGTTCCTCCCATGGACTTCCCATATGACCACAGGGAAGTGCAGTAAGGGCAGAATTTCCTTCGCTGCATTTTTTTCTGAGTCCTTCTTTCCTCGCCCTTTTACAGGCTACATTTCAGAATCTTCTTTTAATCCTCAGCCTTTTTACCTTAATCCCCCTGCTTCTGTTTGTAAACAAAATACTGACTCTGCCCCAGGGGCACCATCACCTCTTTAGAACTTGCATTTTACATTACTGTTGTGTTATATTTAAGAGCTTCACCTGGGAGTTGGCACACTACCTGTCAGAGGCGGCTGGTATAAAGGTGGGAGAAGACCTTCCAGCCTGGTTCTACTCATTCTTCTCACACATACCCTCCAGAACACTGTAGGAGTACGCGGGTAGAGTGTTGCTGTCCTGGAGTGCTCGCCCACCACATGCTCCAGGACCGGGGAGGTTCGACCCACATGCCTTCCCTCCTCCTTGGTGCTCCAGGGCCGGGGGAGCCAGGGGCAGTGTGCCCTTCTCCCTTCCCATGATGCTGGTAGGGATGCATCTTGGCTCCTATGGGACAGGCCCTGGATGGAAAAGGCAGGACAGGACACTTGCCTCCCCCAGGGCTATCTTCACCCACATCCCCATGCTGTGCTTGTAGGAATTTTTTGGAGGGGCTCCTGACCCTTCTCTGGTGAAAAGACCTCCCTGGCTTGTTGCATGGGGATTCTGGTGCAATGAATTTTGTGACTATCTCTAGGGGAGTTAGATATTGTGTAAGTAATTGTGTAGCTGCAACAACTTTTAACGGGTACATGGTTACCAAAAAGCTCCCCCTGGGGCCGGAGTCGCCAGCCAGTGTGCTCTGACCCCACTCCAGGGGAGCCCCCTGCCACCCTGACCTGCTGCCTCTGTATCAGACTGAGCCATCCTGGGACTGAGCCAGCCTGCGGGTCTGAATTTAAAATGCAGTGCTGGGGGTGGGAAGGGGGGGGGTGTTGAGGTTTACCAGACCGTTAGCTGATAAGCATTTAAACAGTAGCCGGCTGGCTGCTAACATCCCTGGCCTATGCCCCTCTCCTCTGCAATTCGCTCCTGTCTCGCTTTTAAACAACCTCCCTACTCAGCTCCCAGCCCTAGCCAGCGCCAGCTCTCAATGTACGTAAATTACACCTCAGCAAAACTCCGTCTCCAGCACCCTCGCTTAGCTCCCTCCCCATTAGCTCCCCTCCAAAGAGCCGCCCACCAAAAGCGAAGAGCTGAGCAGCTCCTCCGTCCTGGCCCCGAGCACACCCGAGCAGGCAGGACGCAGGCGGGAGCAGGAGAACTGCGTGCCGTGCCCGGAGTGCTGTGCGCCCCTCCTTTCCTCCTGGCTTTGCTGCCCGATGTGAGCGACTGCCTGAGGCTGAGCCAACCGCTGCGAGAGACACCCCCGCCCGCAGTCCCGGGCAGGAAAGAGCTCCGGGGCTGTGAAATGCCGCCTGCAGCGCCTGCATGATTTGCACGGCCCCTTTGCTTTGCAACAAGTGATCTCGGGATTTGTTGTTGGGGTTTTTTTTGTTTTTGGTGGGGTTTGTTTTTTTTTTGAGACCAACAAAAGGTGGATGAATGTCGGGGGCTCGTTCTTTTCTGTGGAGCCTGGACTCTGGCAGCCTGGCTTGCGGGCGATGAGAAGGCATGAGGGATTATAGCCCAGAGCCGAGCCAGGTTGCTTTGGGCTGGCATGAACTTTTGGAGTCCCAGGTGCTACCCAATGACAGGCACAGAGCCGGAGCACTCCGCGTCTGAAACAGCCTCCCTCCTGGGCATACTGTAGACAAGCTTCTAGCCTCTGGCAGCGACTGAGGAGGATGGGCGCTGCGGGCGGGATTGTGTGAGCCCCCTCCTCCCCTCTGCCAAACTGCAGGTAATGGTTGACGCATCAAATGCTATTTTGCTTTCTCTGCGTCCCCCCCCCCCCCTTTGCTGCCTGCCTCTCCTTGCATTTTAACTGCCCACGTGTGGGACCCTGCAGAAGAGCCCCCTGGAGGGGCGCTCGGGAAAGTGCCTGGTTAAGCCACACACGCGCGCTAGCTAGTTCAACCCTTTTGGGGTGTGTGTGTGTGTGCGTGCCCGGGGGGGGGGGGGGGAGCCCGCTTTCGGGTATTGAAGCCTGGGCCAGTCGAGGGGAAATGCTGCTTGAGCGCGGGTCCGGGAGGGGGCTTCAGCTCCACGCACGTGGGGCGTGTTTCATTTCTTTCTGTTGCGCAGTGCGCCCTGGCCGGCTGCTGCGAGTCCCGCTCGGGGAAGCAGGGGGAATTGTGCCCTAATGCGAAGCATCTGCCCAAGCCCGGCTCTGAAGGGAAGCCCTCCTCCCGCCCCAGGCTTTCGGGGATTCCTCATGCACCAGCCTCCCCAGCAAGTTCCCGCTGCTGGAAAGGTCGCCTTCCCCCTCCCCTCCTCGCTGCCCTTCCTGAGGGCTTGCAGTCCCTCCTCAGACCAAACGCCCTTTGAACCCACAGCGCTCGCGGCAGGGGAGGAGGGTGTGTCGCCTTCAGCGCAGTTTGTAGGAGCGGGTCGCTCCCCTTCCCCTGGCTCAGCGGAGATCTCAGAGCCGCACTCTCCCTTTCTCAGCCTTTCAGCGCCCTGTGGAAGCATCAGCGATGCTGTCACTAATCCTCGGGTGTAGCTAGTGAACCCCTCCACACAGCGGGGGTGACAACGCTTTCTGCTACTGGGCAGCAAACTGAGGCCCGTTAGGGCTCACTCGGCTATAAACAGCTGAAAACAGCGAATTGCAAACATCCCCATGGTTTGTGCCAGTCCGAGGCACGCTGAACCTGCTACCTCACACCGAAAGCAAACTCCGAATGCACTGAGCCATGCAGGGGCAGTGGGTGAAGGAAGGGCCGGGTGAAGTAAGCCCCTTTACCCCGTGCTAGCCAAGCCCTCCCCCGCACATGGCTGCAGCCTCCCCAGTCCTGGAGCACGGAGAGGGTGGGCGGCACTGGAGCCTCCTCCGGCCCGAAGCACCGGGAAGGCAGGAGGCTAAAAGCGCACAGCCCCAGCTTCCGTCGCCCCAGAGCACCCGGAGGCCAGCTGCTCTGGGGCAGCAACACTCCGCCCCCAGTCTGCCTACAGTCGGCGTGCTGGGGCGGAGTCTGGGTGGGGCCAGGCTGGCGGTTTGGGAAGGCAAAGTTCCCCTCCCGCTGCCCATGATGCCCGCCGCCCCTGTAGCCTTGCCTATGGGAAGTAGGGCCAGCCCTGGCAGGAGGTGGGACCTTAAACTCTGGGTAGGTCATTCGGCAAAGAATTAAGAGGAGAGCTGGCTGGTGGCTTTCCACAGCTCTCCCCCTGCATCCCAGATCGCACCCACTTATCTGCTTTGCGTGTACTCTTGGGCAGCAAGGATATGTATGTGTCTGCTCTTGAGGGCGGGCTTTCGTGCTTTGTACCATGAACCCGTTCCCCTCCAGCTTGCCAGTCATGCAATAGTGCTGTGGCAACTGCTGTATTTAACTCCATTGAATCTGAGAGGCAGGGGAAGAGAACACTTTTTGGAGGTTCTATATTTCCTCTTCCCTCCTGTGTATTCTGTCTATCCCTTCCTGGTATGTTTCTTTATTGGTATTTGATTCTTCTTTCCCTCTGCATGTGCTGTCTCCTTCCCATCCTTTTTCCATCTACAACACTCCCATACAACTCTCTCCCCTGAATATGTGTGTTGCCCCCTGATTCTCTTCTCCCCTGCACATGCCATTCAGTTCCCGGCTGTTCTGCTGAGTTGCATACATTGCTCTGCTGCCTCCTTCTCAGCTCCCCTATAGAATCCTAGAACTGGAAGGGACCTCCAGAGGTCATCAAGTTCAGTCCCCTGCCCTCATGGGCAGGACCAACCACAGTAAACATAAATGTACTGCCAGATGGACAGTTCCCCTGCACACAATTCCTAGTTATTTGGTTGTGTCTCTCCTGCAAATAATGGCTATCTACCTGGATCCTTGGTCCACATGACATGCTGTGGACCCACCCGGTGCTATTTCTTGGCTTCCCTGGATATCACTTTCCCACTGATGACTCCTAGTGGTAGCTGGCAGCTCCAAACTCACTTGACTACGTCTAGACTGGCATGATTTTCCGCAAATGCTTTTAATGGAAAAGTTTTTCCGTTAAAAGCATTTGTGGAAAAGAGCGTCTAGATTGGCACGGACACTTTTCCGCAAAAGCACTTTTTGTGGAAAAGTGTCCGTGCCAATCTAGATGCGGTTTTGCACAAGAAAGCCCCGATCGCCATTTTTGCCATCGGGGCTTTTTTGCGCAAAACAGTTTTTATCTGTCTACACTGGCCCTTGTTCGCAAAAACATTTCCGGAAAAGGGCTTTTGCCCGAACGGGAATGTCAAAGCATTTGTGCAAGAAGCACTGATTTCGGACAGTAGAACGTCAGTGCTTTTACATAAAATCAAGTGGCCAGTGTAGACAGCTGGCAAGTTTTTGGAAAAACTTGCCAGTCTAGACGCAGCCACTTGTGTTTACAGTTCCTACTTCTGTTTTCTCGCATGTTATGTGGCTGCAGCCCCTGGTGGAAAAGGGAAATTGCTCCTTGTTTGCTACAGCAGTGGTCCCCAACCTTTTTAAGCACAAGATCATTTTTTGAATTTAAGTGCCATCCAAGAACTACCTCAGACCCAAATACCCTGCCATGCCTCCTTTGTGCCCCTTCTCCGAGGCCCCACCCCTGCTCACTTCATTCTCCCTCCCTTCCCACCCTCCTTCACTTTCACCAGTCTGGGGCAGAGTGCTGGGGTTTTGGCGCTGGTCTTGGATTAAGGAATTTGGAGTGTGAGAAGGGCTCTGAGCTGAGCCTGGGGCAGGCAGTTAGAGTGCCAGAGGGGGTTGTAGGTGCAGGCTCTGGGAGGGTGTTTGGATGCAGGGGTGCTTGGGGCTAAGGCAGGGGCTTAGGGTGCAGGAGGAGGTTCATGACACGGGGAGGGTTTTGGGATGTAGGCACCAGCTGGAAACTGCTTACCTCAGGTGGCTCCTGGCTGTGGTGCAGTGGGCATAAGGCAGGCTCACCCCTGCCCTGGTCATGACCCTGCACCACTCCCAAAAGCAGCCACCAAACTCCATCTCAAGTCCTGTTGTACCCTCTCTCTGCTTTCTGGAGAAAGGATACAGGGTGGGAGAGGAGCCATCTTGATATCAACCCCTGCCCTGCACAGAAAGCAGGAGACTCCTGAGTGGACAGCTCCAAGACAAAGGGCAGATATGCGGCAGTCTGGGTGGGGGGGCAGCTGAAGTGCTGGGCTTGATAACCTCTTGGACAAATCAGTCAGGATCACCTGTCACAGGCTCCAAGATCTACCAGCAGATCTTGATGGACTGGTTGGTGACCACTGCTCTACAGAGGTATGGTCTTTTCCACAATCTGAGAAATATAGTCTAGTGATTACAGTGGTGTACAAGAAATCAGAACTCCTGGAGTTCCATTCTTTACTCTCCTACTGATTTATTCTGTGATGTTCAACAAGTCTCATAATCCATCTGCAAAATGAGAATAATGCTTCTCTGGTTAACAGGGATGTTGTAAGTTTCAGTGACTATTTGGGGAATAACTAAAAAGTAAAATATCATTATTACTAACAGAAGTGGTTAATGATGAAAGCATCAGAAATGAGTTTTAAATCTGCGTCTCTCATAAATGTAACTCCTCTTAAAGAAATTAATCCTGTATCAGTTTACACTGACTCTTAATGGGAGTTGGATGCCTAAATATCCTTTTAGATCTGAGGTGTAGGTCCTTCCTTTTGATTGTGGCGATGATGTAACTTCTGCTTGACTCATGAAAGAATTATGTAAAAGGAAATGCAGGATTAGTGCTCTTCAAAAGAAAATGAAACGTGTAAGGTATTTTAATATGACAGCTGTCACTAAAAGGATCATCTGAATAAGTGTATTGTTCTTACACACCTCATGAAGTATTTTATAGCAAATACCTGTAGTAACTGTCTTATTAACTTGACAGACAGTTGAGAAACCTCTTCAGATTGACGAGTCTCTCCTTTGAAATATAATGGTTTTTGTATGATGTTGATTGAAAAAAATTAGTTTTCAGATTTAAGAAATTGTACTTTTATACAATAGGTAATATCTTGATGTAGGCAATAGTGCATGAGATTTTAATACAACTGAAATCCACAAACCATCATAAACTTGAGTGAATGTCTTTCATTCTTACACTACATTATATAATCATAACATCACAATTAATAATAAGCTGCCTTTCTGTGGCACTTTTCATCTGAAGAACTCAAAGCACATCATAAAGGTCTAACAACTGGAACTACAATTTTCAACTTGTTTGCCTGAAGCTAGTCTCTTCAAATGACAATTAGCCACCCAAGCAAATTATCTGATTTTCTAACCTGCTAAATCCTCAAAATCAGTGATAGCTACAGGTCCTGAGCATCTTTGTAAAATATGGATCCTTACTGTAGTGCCTAACTATGAATTTAAACTTCTGGAACCCAAGTTTGGAAATGTTGTAACTTTTATAGACATCAATGCCAGATTTTCAGATTTGAGATATTTAATTGAGATGTTAGACCATCCATGTTCAAGTGTCAAAATAATTAGCTTGATTTTAGAAGTCATTACCATAGCTGTTGTTGAAAGTTTTAGCTTAAATGGCATTGCATAGCAACATCAGGCAGCAAGTGAGAAGTAAAGTATGGCAGTCCCGGATATGACTCCTAATTCTCTGCCCTAATGTGCTAGCAAATGTCTTCTCCCATAAGTAATGTGTCAACTAAAAGTATAAAATATTTCACCACAGGGAAATATAAAAAAATAGTATAATTATGGTAAAATAGAAATGAGGGAAAAGTTGGCACTCAAATACAAATAACGTGAAAGAAAAACTCTTTTTGCATAATATTTTATAGATTTTTGCCTAAATTACCTGTCAGAGTGCTTAGAAATAAATTTGTACATGTCGGACCTCCCTGATCCGGCACCCTCAGGACCTGAGTGGTCCTGAACAATGGAGTTTGCCATATCAAGGGATGTCAAGATTCCCTACCCAGCTGTAGGCTTTGCTCCTAGCTGGGGCTGAGCTCTCTGCCACTTGCTGCTGCCTGCAGCTCCCCCATGGCAGCCCTGGCCGGGGCTTTGACCCCCACCGTGCTAGCCCCAGACAGGGGCCGGCTCTGCTGCCTCCAGTCCTGCTGCGGGTGTGTCCCCCATGGTGCCGGTCTGGGCTGCACACCCAGCTGTATGCTCCCCATCCTGCCAGTCCTGCTGGGGCTGCACTCCCCACTGCCAACCCAGCCTGGGCTGCTCTTCTGAAACAGTCCAACTGGGGCTCCGTAGTCCAGCAATATCTGTGATCCTGCCGGACTATGATGTTGCTGGACCAGAGAGTCTCGGATTGTAAAGGTTCAACCTGTACAAAGTTTTCCCTATATCTTCCATTTTTGTAGATCAGTCAGGAAGCCTTAAAAGTAGCTCCTACAGAAGCCATCATTTAAGCAATTATGCTCTACAAATGTTTTTGCAAAGATGAAACATTTTCTTTTACAAATTGAACAGGTTCAGCGAAATGAAGACAACTGACAAGATGCGAAAGAGGGGAAATTTGGGGGCACTATCCGTGGTGCTGATTGTGTCCCTGGGACTTCCACAAATCACTTTTGCATGTCCACGCCCATGTGCCTGTTATGTTCCCACTGAAGTTCACTGCACATTTCGATCCTTGGCAGCAGTGCCAGCAAGAATCTCTAAACATGTGGAAAGAATCAATTTGGGGTTTGTATTGCAATTTTACTGAATGGTTTTATATTCTCTGTGTATAATTTATACAGCTCAGCACACATGCTGCATGGTGAGAGCATTGTGTATGTCTGATGAGCAGAATTGTATTTGTAGATGATTATTGATATTTTAGGATTAGGATTAAGATTTTTCCATGAATATGGTGTCCAGTTATATATGTGTTATATTCTATCTGGAATAAGATGTGTTTTAGAGAAATATTGTACCCAATGGGAAATTGATATTTGTAATGGTCATAAATCTGTTTTTCAAAATAAATTTAGAACCATACTAGAAACCAGAAAATGTCTATAATTAATGAGTAATAGTTTGGATGTTAATATAATTGTTCTATTGAGGTTGTAAAAAAGAATATCCTCCCACCTTAGAGTATTTCTGTATATCAAATAATATTCATGTTAGAAGACGATTTAATTTCAATACTACATCCTACTATATTTTTTTAGCTTTTTTAGTCTGTCCACTGCCTATTTTGAAATCAGTGTGTCTATTCACAGAATAATGTATAACTCCTACAGTACAAAAGAGGTGCCTAGTTAAAACAGCTTTATTACAGCCGGTCCCCAAATTACGAACGGGTTACGGACCAAAAACTTGGCCGTAAGTTGAAATGTTCGTAAGTTGGACCCCATTGAGTTACATTCAGACCGTGCTGTTCATAAGCGCAGGTCACGTTCGTAACTCAGGGACTGCCTTTACAACCGCTTAATGGGAGGTTTGGTCGTAAATGAGAACGGACGTAAATCGACCGTTCATAACTCAGGGACTGGCTGTATTCCTTTTCATTGCTCCAGTGGTGCTAAGGACTGTAGTGCTGGCCCAGATATGCTCTGTGATTATTTCAGACCAGCTGCTATCACTATAATTTTTAATGGTCCCCATTTATCAAATACATTATTTGCACAAATAATGTGGGAAATTAATCTTAAATTAGATTAAACAGATATGGTACTACAGGGAGTAATTTCGTCCTGTTGTTTCAAAGCTATGGCCAAACAGATGGAAATGAAGAGAGGTCAAATTGTGTCTTGCCATGTGTGCACTGTTCCAGTTGGCCTTAACATTTCTGGTGGACCTTTGGTTGGAAAATGTAACGATTATTGAATATTCACTATTAAATAAGATGACACTCAAAAATCTGTGAAAAAAGAACAATAAAGTTGCAAAGTCAAGTACTCAAAATTTAGGAAATTCCAGAGTTAAGGCTATCTGTGAAAAGTTAATTTCCCTCCTTGTATGTATGTAGCATGATACTATATTTAATTACATGATTGCATACTTATTTTTCCACTGAAAATTTACAAAATAATTCAGTCTGATGCAAACACCAGATGTGGAAAATTTCAGCCCAAACAATTTAAATCTGGCAAAATTATAAGAACTTGAAAATAGCATTTTGGATGGACATTTTAAAGCAACATTATGTATACGTAGTGGCCTATCAAACATATGGTCCATTTTGGTCAATTTCATGAGCATAGGATTTTCATTATTTTAGCTATTTAAATTTGAAATGTCATAATGTTGTAATTGTAGGGGTCCAGACCAATGTTCCCTCTAATCAGCCCTGCCCAGTAAGTCAACTCCCTGCATGGAGCCAAGAGCCTCTGACTGGGCTGAGCTGATTAGTCACCTGTGCTGTCACACAGCTTAAAGGGAACACTGGTCCTGTGCCAAAAAGGAGTTATGTATGGGTGTTGTGGTATTGCCACCTTTATTTCTACATAGCTGTTGGCAGCAGCATTGGCTTCACTACCGGAGAACAGTAGCTGCTGGCCAGAAATCCTGCACTGAAGTCAGAACTGCCACCAGCAGAGGCACTGAAGTAAAGATGGCATGGTATGATGTTTCCACCCTTAAGTCTGTGCTGCTGTCTGTAGAGCTAGGGTCTTAGTCAGCAGTTGCTACTTTCTGGCCATCCAGCTCTGGAAGCAGCAGTACATAAGTAAGAGTTGCCTTCAGAGCTGGGCACATTCTCAACATTACAACCACTGCTATCCAGCTGCCTGGCTCTAAAGGCAGTGCAGAAGACTTGACCCTCCTAAATAAACTTCCAATCACCCTGCAACTCCCTTTTGAATCAGGACCCCCACTTTCAGAAACACTGTTCTCACCCCATGAAATCTGAATAGTATAGAGTAAAAACACGATAGGGCAGATTTCATGGAAGGACACCAGATTTCACAATCTGTGATACATTTTACATGGCTGTGAATTTGGTAGGGCTCTACCTTGTAGGCATCACTACCAATTCCACTTACAATAACTATAGGAGATCTTGTCATAAAGATCTGCTTATGGAGGGCATTATTCATATGTGAAATTCCCCTCCTAAAGAATAAAGGATTAGACATCTCCTTGGCAATACTCCCTGCCTTTTTTTCTCCAGACTCAAGAACCATTCTGCACCCTGTGGGGGCACATACCCTTACCTCCCAGTCAAAATGATTTGGTAGGAGTTCAGGTTTAGGTCGCTACCGCAGGTTTTACTGCAGAGAGGGGAAATATGCTATTATTTGGTTTGTTTACCCTTTATTTTGTGAATAATATTCATTCTCTTGGGCCAGAATAGTGAAGACAAGCATTAGCCAAGCTTTTAGATACGATTGTCTCAGTCCTTATTGACATTAGTCTTTTTTATGAATCCTTGAGTGGTCTTAGTTATAAATTGCAAAACACGATGTTTATTTATGTTGGTTTTAGACTTAGGTGAACGGTTTTGGTTGAAACATTTTCAGCAAAAAATGCAAATTTAACTATACCAACTCATTTTGTGAATTCCTATCAATTTTGACAGTTTATTTCAGTCAGAAAAAAAGTGAAACAATCAAAATATTTCATTTTTATATTTGGAAAACAGAATGTTTAAATTTTTCTACTTGAAATGACTTTTCATTGTAAAAGTCATTTAAGTTGATTTTTTTTAAAAAAAATCCAATAAAACATTTTAAATGGTCAACATTAAAATTAAATGTTTTCATTTTGTCAAAACAAAATATTTAATTAAACTTGAAACTATTTTTTCAATTTTCAAAATTCAGTAAACTTCAAAAACTGTAATTTGCACCACTTGAGATATTAATTATGATTATTGTGCCAGGAACTCAACTGACCTTTAGAAATTAGCATAGTTGTGCTAATTTAGATCTGCTGATTATCTGACCTACTATTTTTCAGTGGCAATTATGTGCAGGCTTTTCATTGTGCAGAGGTGGGAATTAGGATGAAAGCACCGTTTGTTTACACAGGGGTTAATTTGAAGCTTTTTATGTGTCATGTAACTTGTAATATGCAAGTCTTGCCATTAGCCATGTACACACAGTACCTATTCCATTTTCATGGCACATCAGATGAACACGTGTCTGCAATTTGCTGCCAACAGAGGGTGATATCCTGGGCTATCCCTTGGCTTTGCTGCTGAGCATGCATTCGGGGATTATTTCTGCTGTGAACTGTGAGGCATTAGATGGGTTCAGTTTTTCTTGTTTTTTGGTTTTTTTAAAATCATATTTCCACTGTCTCCATCCCATGCTACTTTTCTGGTCTGGTTTGTGCCATTTCCAAATTCCTGTCAGCTACATGGAGCCAACAATGCGCTGTATTACTATGATGACATGCATGAATATGCCCAGGCTGGTCGGGCTGTATTACAGCACTCAGAGTTGGACAGATTTGGCAGTAGACTTCTCCTGTCACACCAGTGAGTTGTGGGACCAGGGGAATATTTGACAGCAGCAGCAGCAGCTGCTCCTCTGTCAGCAGGATAACACTGTGCAGCCATTGCAACAAGATGGAAGAAAAGGAGGATGCTAAGCTATTGGAACAAGAGGCCCTGGCCTGGATCACCTATACATCATTCAGTGCTGTCTCTGGGCTTGGGAAACCAGCGTGGATGCATGGGAGAGGATATTTTTGCAGAATCAGAATGATCAGCTGTGGCCAGAGAGATTCCGGATGAGAAGAGCCACCTTTTTTAGATCTGCGGAGAACTGACCCCAAATATTCAGTGACTGTATACCAACATGTGATGCCTCATATCTGTGGAGAAAAGAGTCACTTTTGCCGTCTGGAAGCTGGCCACCCAAGAAAGTTCTTGGCCTGTAGCCAGCCAATGTAGCTTAGGAAGATCAGTTGTTGGGGCCATTCACTTAAAGGTCTGGTATGGATATGGTAATGTACTGTTCAATTAAGACATGAAACTGGGTAACACTAAGAAGATTGCAAAAGCGGCGAGGAGTCCTGTGGCACTTTATAGACTAACTGAAGTGTTGGAGCATAAGCTTTCATGGGCAAAGACCCACTTTCTTTGCCCACAAAAGTTTATGCTCCAACACTTCAGTTAGTCTATAAGGTGCCACAGGACTCCTCGCCACTTTTGCAGAATCAGACTAACACGGCTACCCCTCTAATACTAAGAAGATTATGGAAGGTTTTTCATGTATGGGGTTCCCAAAGTGTATTGGAGCAAAAGATGAAACCCATATGCTTATCATTCCCCACCCTCCCCAGGACACAGAATTTGTAAACAGAAAGGGATATTTCTCCATAGTATGCCAAGGACCAGTAGACAACTACAACAGATTTACAGATATAATTGTAGTGTGTCCTGGAAATGTCCATGATGCTAGGGGTCTTTCAGAAGGCAGTAATATTTAAAGTAATAGAGAAAGCACTCTTCACCCCAGGAGCACATTAATGGTGTGGGGGTTTGACAGGTTTTATTCAATGACTGAGCTTATTCACAGGTTATTGCCTGAGTAGCTGCAGAATGGTAGCTGAGTGTGCATCTAGCCATTTCAAAAGCTGGTGGGGCTGTTTATGGAACAGTTTGGAAGCAGCAGGAAAAAACTGTTTCAGCCATTCTAGGAACATGTTGCGTTTGTGAGCGAAAGGGAGAAAGCTTTATTAAAGGGTGGAAGGCTGAGGCGTGGAGACTTGCTCAGAAATTTGAACAGCCTTCAGGGAGTTTCTCAGAGTTCCACAACATGCAGGGAGCATGTTGTCAGGGATCCCTATTGTATATGTATTGAGCCTCCTGCCTGAACATGTTAGCCTGTGACGGATGTAGGGATGAAGATTTTTTTGGGGGGGGAGAGGGAGAACCTGTGTGTGTGGGCAGTTGAAGTTCTGCATTCCTATGTGTTACTGTAAAATGCTATGAATTATTTCAGCTTTATTTAAATGATTTTTATGTTGGATGCAAGCATGAGTCATGGACAGTTTTATTATGAAAGAACAATAAAATTAAGTTTTAATGAAAACACTGTAATAATTATATCTTTGTATATGGAAAAACATTTAACTAATCAATCTTCACATGTGACCAGCTATATACACACTTTTAATTACTGCAGCAGACTAAACAAAACTCAAAGTGCTTAGGTTTTGGGGGAGGCAGGAAGTGTATCAAGATAGAAACATGTATACATTCTGCCTCTGACTCCTCTTGTCTACATGGATTCTGGGTTGAATCTGTGTCTGCTACAGCTTTAAATTCTCAGGGCTGTTACAGGGCTTAGAAGAGCTGGAATGTCAGGTGAAATGTGCTTGATGCCCAAAGGCTGAATCTAATTGAGTATTGGGAGTCTCTGAGAGTACTGCTGCTGGGATCCAGAGGTTAGGAGTTGCTGCTGATCCTAGCTCCCAACTTTTTAGAGGGGGTAAAGGGCATGTCTGAGGCTGTGTCCAGACTCAGGTTTTTTTTCTAAAAAAGTAGCCTTTTTTCGAAAAAACTTCACCTGCGTCTAGACTGCAGCCGCGTTCTTTTGAAATTAAATCGAAAGAATGCGGCTTTTCTTTCGACGGTGGTAAACCTAATTCCACGAGGAAGAACGCCTTCTTTCGAAAGTGCTCTTTCGAAAGAAGGCGTTCTTGAAAGCAAACAGGCTTTTTAGAAAGAGAGCATCCCGACTCACTGGGTGCTTTCTTTCGAAAAAGCGGCTTGCTTTTTCGAAATTCTGCGTGCAATCTAGACGCTCTCTTTCGAAAGAGGCTCTTTCGAAAGTATCTTTCGAAAGAGGCTTGCAGTCTAGACATAGCCTGAGTTCCTAATTATGGAACTGCAGGGCCATGTTTTGCAGGAAGGGCATTCTGGATCAGGACAGCATCCATGAGCTGCCTCTGCTTCTCTTTGCTGTTACTGTCTTGTTCTTTGCCATGGTGATGCTGTCCTGCGAGGGTATTAACCAGAATACAATAGTGAAAATAAGAAGCAGAGTAAGCGACATGTTGAATATGAGAATATTGTATGATGGCAAAAACAGCTAATGTGTATTTTGGCTACAGGAACAAAGTATCATAGCATAGATTAGTGAGACCTTCACCCTTTTTTACATTGCACAGGTGAGACCATGCCCGGAATACTGTGTACATTTCTGAGTTCTTCAAAAACTAAAACTTATTCTGTTGCATTTTTTTTCAGACTGAAAAGTTTTTTTCATAAATGTCATTAAAGGGCAGTAGATTTAGGAAGAAAACATTACTTTTCAAATAGAAATGGAAATGGCTGATTTTGAAATCAAGAAATAAAAGATACCACTAATTAATTTGCCACCTATAAAAGAACAAAATAAACTCCTTTAAAAGCCTGAAATCATCAGCAAATGCATCATACATCTCAGCATTTCAATGTATTTCCTCTGTGCTTGTGATATTCTATTCTATCTGCAAAATAATGCATCACAGCAGTAGAAAGTATGAAAAAAAATCCAACTTCAAAACTTGGAAGCCTAATGTAGAATTCCTGGTACTCATGTCAATATTGGATATTTGTGCATCAGGACAAGCAGTGCAGGTAGTAATTGTGGTGTTCTGATTGAGGAGCTGCTTGGCAAATGTCTATTTTTAAATCGTCCTCTTCACACAGCTTTATCCAACTATTAGTTCCTTTGTTGGCAACACTGCTAGTGGCAATGCTGTTAGTTTGCCAGTCTCCATACTATCGTAGACTGGCAACATGCCAATAACGTATACCATTCCCTTAATGAGAATTTCATGGAAAAATATACTGACATTTCTTAGAATTTAAATTCCCATTCGCTTTTACTTTAAATTATGACTAATTAAAAACCTGACATATATATGGCTAAGTGCACTTGACTGTATCAAATATTTACTGGAACATTTGGTCCTTCAACTGAACATTTTAGGATTCATCCAATGTCTCCTAGAAAGTCAAGCCTTTGAAATCCATGAGAATCTGTCATACATGAAATATAACTGTATATGTTGTGGTTCCCCTCCAGGTTTAATAGCATACAGTCCATATCTGAAAACTCATTTGCAGGACTTACAAAACTGGAATTGCTCATGATTCATGGAAATGACATCCAAAATATACCCAATGGAGCTTTAAAAGATCTCATATCTCTACAGGTAATGATGTTTCTAAATATAATACATTACAAGTTATACAATGGTAAAAATACTTAAATAACTAGATTTATTTAACACTTTGTTAATTCTCTGATAGGTTATCCATTTTGTTCCAGTTATATTGAAAGCTTTTGAATAACAATAATGCCATGAATAATGTCAATTAATGGCTTATTAATGGTTATTCTGTCACTCTGCTCTCTGTTTCACTATTAGGTATTTCTCTTTTAGGTATTCAAAATTAGCTACAACAAGCTAAAAGTTCTAACAAGGCAAACTCTCCAAGGACTTTCAAATTTAATGAGACTGCACATGGACCACAACAGAATTGAATTCATCCACCCAAATGCTTTTAATGGATTAACTTCTCTGAGATTGCTTCATTTGGAAGGAAACTTACTCCAGCAGATTCATCCCAACACATTTTCAACATTTACATTCCTGGATTATTTCAGACTGTCAACAGTAAAACACCTATATCTGTCTGAAAATAGCATTCAGACACTGCCTGCAGGGATGTTTCAAGGAATGCCACTCCTGGAGAATCTTTACCTTCATGGCAATCCCTGGTCCTGTGACTGCAGCTTGAAATGGCTCCTGGAATGGGAGAAGAAGTCTGGAGGTGGGAAAAGATCAATGATTATTCTATTCGTTATAGTAGTGAAAATATTCCAGTAATATATCCTTCTTCTGCTAGGCATACAACACCCTTTGGGTATGTCTACACTACAAAGTTAATTCAAAATAACAGCCATTATTTCTAATTAACTTTAATAGCGTCTATACATGCAAACCACTATTTTGAATTGAATTCGAAATAACGGAGCCCTTAATTTGAATTTGGTAAACCTCATTCTACAAGGAGTAACACCAAATTCAAAATAGTTATTTCAAATTAAGTGCTGTGTAGACACTTAATTCGAAATAGGGGGGCTCCAGCCCTTCCCAGGGAGCCCTGGTGGCCACTCAGCGCAAAACCAGGAAAACTTCCTCTCCTCTCTGCCAACCCCGGAGCCATTAAAGGGGTAGACCCTGGCCACAGTGCCTCTGCCAGCTCCAAGCCTGCCAGCCCAGAGCCAGCATAGCCTCCGGGGCCCCTGACCCAGTGGCCCTAAAACATGAGCCAGCAAGTCACCGGCAGCCAGCCCTCTACTGCTCCCCAGGAGCAGTCTGCCAGCTCCCAGGAGCATGACAGGGGCTGGAGAAGGCGGGCACCTTCCTGACCCAGGGTGGAGATCATAGACCTTATTCAGGTTTTGGGGTGTGCCCCCAATGTCCATTGGGGCATCTCCGCACTAGACAGAGGAATGCAGCCGTCTATGGCAGGATAGCTGCTAGCCTGGCCACCAAAGGCCACATACGAACCCAGGAGCAGGTTTGCATGAAAATCAAGTTGGTCCGGCAAGACCCTCAACGCTGGGCCCTGAGCTTCCCCTCCCCCTTCTTCTCCTTGCTTCCCCCTTTCAGCTCCCTCCTCCCAGGTTTCCCCCTCCCCTCTCTCACTCTCTCGCTGTCCCTCTCCCACCTCCTTTTCCCAGTCTCCCCAGAGGTTCATCCCCTCCCCCCACCAGTTTTGTTCAATAAACCCAGTTTCTATTTTTGAACATATGTGTCCTTTATTTGACATCAGGAAGGAGGGGTAGGGAGGGATAAGTAGAAGGACGTGAGGGAGGAATGGGGTACAAGCCCCCGGTAGGGAGGACCGGGGAGGCTCTGAGGGCTCCTCGGGGTGGACGCTGTCCCTCAGGAACTCCTGTATCCTGACAGCCCTCCCCGATGGACCTCCTGGATGGCAGAAAATGCAGCCGGGCTAATGGCAACGACCCCACAAGACTCACCGCCATGCCCAGGGGCAGCTCTGGCTCCATGTGGCCGAGTGCTGTGGTGTCTCAAGTTCGGGCACTCCAAGACAGGACTGTTTTGCTGTCCCTCATCGAGGTAGACAAACAAGCAGGAAACCCTGAGAACTGTCTGTCCGGGGTGGGTATAGGGTCATTTAAGCACGGAACTCAGTTAGCCTCAGGTAGCAGCCCCACACACTAAGTCCTAACCTGATGCCCTGCTGGCACTGGTTCCGGCCAGCCTTAACTTCGGGTCAGGGTCCACTCACTGTGGACGTGCTATTTCAAAATAGCAAAACGCTATTTCGAAATAGTTTTTGTGTATAGATGTGTTATTTTGAATTAAGTTAATTTGAAATAGTGCTGTAGTGTAGACATACCCTTTGTTATTCTCTTGCTTGTACTGCTTGTCCCTAAGGACAGCTCTGTTTTTCGACTGTCTTGCCAACGGGAAACACTCCAAAAAGTAATGTGGTGGAAAGGTAATTATGAATCTCCTGCAAAAATTCTCTGTTCATACATAAGAGAATCATAGTAGCATTTGAGTTAAAAAGCATGATTCCTAAAAATTGCAATTGTAATAAAAAGTTGGTAGAGCACATTATTAATGGAGAAATAAGATATATCCATGGTACAAGAGCTGGCTTTGTTTCAGTGAATTCAACTAAGGTTAACACAGAGGAAATTAAAGGCCATTTCTCAGAATAAATTGGGAGGATGGCCACATCCTGGCAACCTTCATCTTAGAGAAGCAGAAAAGAACAGAAGCTGGAAGATTTATGAGGAGGATCAAGAAGGTTGCAGAACTGAGAAGGGTCAGCCAGGTCAGGGACTCATATAACTGAGGGATCAGAATTGTACCAGTCTATACCAGCTTGGAAAATAATAGGCAGAGGACGCACAGGAGGATGCAAGAGTTGTGGAAGCTGATAGCACATCAAGAAGGGAATTATTTTCTCAGGGAAATTGATGCAACCGAAGGGGGGCGTACATTCTTGTGCGTGCAGGGTTAGTGACAACATGTGAGGGCTGCTGTTATTGAGGTGAATTAAAAGATTTATAGCACTTGGGAGCAAGCTGAGCAGATGGAATCAATCATAGGAAGATTCTGGCGGTGTAAATCTGCTCAGACAGTGTGCAGCTTGTTACATTTTTGGGGGGAGGGTCACATAGTTACAGATCTTTGTGTTGTAGAACTTTATTATTTTGGACTTTTGGGGGAAGGGTACCTGATAGAACTAAAACAGTTGTCAACATTTATCTTTAGCTTTATTTAGATAGTTTTCCTTCTAATAGTCTGATAAATTGTCTTTAACATATCACTAGATTTGTCAAATTATTTTAGATTGGTCAGATATGAGCTTTCCTCTGCACATGTACTAATTAGGTTCAACAGTGCTCTTTTCTTACACAGTAATAGTTTGCCACTGTTTTATTGGATTAGTTTTGATTTGCTGACCAGAATATTAGTGCCGGGGATTGCTTTTAGATGTAGTGAGAAAGTCATCATTGTGATTGTCAAATAGATGTAATTTTTATATTTAATTAATTTTATACAGCTCCTACACTGATTTAATTAGGAGTTCTGTGCGTGCCAGGAATGGGCATAAATATTTGTTAAAGGGATCATTTGAGATTTGAGGATGCTTTTTTTGTGTGTGGAACAATAACTAATTCTGGACTGAATAAATTCTGAGACTGAAGGTGCCTTATTTATTTTTAAAATTAATGAAATGCTGAAAAAGCCGTACATAAAATAGCTGTCAAACTGAGTAAATAAGTAAAAAAGAGGGGAAGGAGGTCTTTTTTCATTACATTCCCTTTCATCACTTTGACAGCCTCATTTTCTTTTCTGTTTGATATTTTTCTCTTTTCTTTCATGTAAATTGTGGAGATCATTAGCTTCCGCCAAAGGAAGGGAAAGCTGATGAAACCATTTTTGCTGTTGGTAAATAGCTTGAAAATATAGGTGTCAGTTCATATGGATTATGGTAGATGGAGCAGGAAGCTTTGCATAAATCCAGCATTATTATTGAGGAATAAACATAAAAAGGTTATGTAGATCACAAACCCCAATTCCTCACACTGCAGGGAGCTGCATAATTTTTTTAAGTGTAGTTTTCCCTTAGTAATTATGCATAACATTTTACTCTGCATCTCTGATTATTCTATTTCAGGCTAATTATAATTAATCTGTTAGAACATTTGATGAATGAAGAATGTATGGTATATTTTTCACGTAAACTGTATCCATATTTTTAAGAGTTTGTGACCGAAGACCTTCACAAGACTTGCAAAAACATTTTAAAACTTGTTTTAAAGATGTCATTTGCAAATCTAATAAAATTTCTGAAAACAGGTAATAACCAAGTAAGCATTCAACTATGTTGGATATTTTTCACAATTTGGCTTTGATTGTTGTAATAGTCACATAAATCACAGTGATAATGTTGAAAGCTTAGAGTAAACTTGCTACAGATGTTAACCATATCCATTTGTATGCTCCCATTGTTGTCATCAACTTACAAAAGAACAGAATCTAATTTCATAGTTACTATGCTGTAACAAATATTTACTTTGGAGACATGAAATTCCAAACTTTATAAAATCTTGTTTTTCAAATTTTTGTTATTCCATAAACTAAAATAGAGTGAAAATTTTTGTACAAAACATTCCTCAAAAGACTCAGCAATACTGACACATGTTGCATATTTGTGTTAGTTTCATCAAAGTAAAAAAAAAAGTTTAATTTTGTCATTTTCAAAATGAAAGCTATTGATTTTTTTCAAAATGATTTTTTGTTAAAATGTTCCTTTCATTTTATTTTTAAAATGCCAAAAGGTTTTTAAATGGTTAACATTACAATAAAATATTGAAACAAAATGTTTCACTCAACCGTCCCAAAAATCTGTTAATTTGATTTTTTTCTTACATTTTGATTCATCACAAATTTTAAGTTTCAGTAGTCTGTATTTTTCTCCTCTGTGATTTTTGGGAATTGCCAATCATATGGAAATAAAATCTATTAATCACACAGTTCTGTCTAGAACTGTATTTTTGGGAGTTATACAGGGACTATAATTTCCATGTTATGAGAAATTCTCTAATTTTAAAGTTTCATTTCATTCCAAATCAAAATTAAAAAAAAAAGAAATTTGCCACAAAACAAAATTTTTGTGGAAAAATGTTTCAATAAAATCAAAATGTTTTATTTTGATTTTGACTTTTTAATTTGAAATTATATTTTGCAATCTACACTAAAATACATTTCTAAACAAAATCCATCTAAAAAGCAATATCAAAACTTCCCATTCTGTAAAAGTTAACAGCGTTTTGACGTGATCAAAATGCCATTCTTCAATTTTTTAAAATACAATCTATGTAAAATCAACACATTTCTATGCCAAATTTTGGTTTTGATTAAATGGCATTTTCCAACAGAAGACGGTTCCATCGGAAAGTTTATGACTAGTTGTAACATTTATTCTCTTGAGACTACAGTGAAGTAGAACGGGGGAGCTAAGTCTGTACCCTGACCAACTGGTTTTTGAAATGGTGAAGTGTAAATTGCTCCCAGCTGCTTGCTCTCTTGCCTCTGGGGAGTCCTAGCTGCCAATCCCACAGACTCCACTGTCAGCCCCAGAGTCTTTGCCACCAGGGACTGTGCTGTTTCCTGGGGTCCTGGCAGCTCTGTTGCATGCCCTGGGACTCCGACCATTGGCTCTATGCCTGGTGCTCGGCAGCCGCCCCCCGATGTGCCCCAGCCTGGGGCACTGAGGTCTCCGGACATGATAAGGTAGGGAGGGCGCAGCTCAGCACCCCAACTCTAAAAATTGTTAAAGTACCACTGACTGTGGTTGCTGAGCAACTTTGAAAATCAGGCCCTTTGTTGCCTGAAGTCGAAAAACTAAGGCATCCAGAATTAGTAGCCACTCTTGAAAATTTGGCTGAAAATACGTGTGTTCTTAAACTATTCATTTAGCTCTCTGAGAAATGCTAGAATTCCATGTCAGAGTTCTGTATTGTTCTCTAGAATGTATCTTTTTTTTATTCTTCCAGGTGTATTAAAGTGCAAGAAGGACAAAGATTATGAAGGAGGTCAGCTCTGCCCTAAATGTGGTAGCCCCAAACAACTGCAGAAACAAGATATTCAAAACCTGAAAGATTTTGCCTGTAAGAAACCTACTATACAATCCCCATTTAAGCAGGATGACAGCATTGATGAGGAGGAAGATGGGGATATTTATGAACTTCCTAAGGAGGCGTTTCAGCTGTCACCATGGAACATCACTCTCAACATGACTGATGAACATGGGAACATAGTGTATTTAAACTGTGAAATTAAGAAACCGACAGACTCTGCCGAAATTCAATGGAACCAAATCAATGCTCAGGAAATTGATATCAATACCACAGTTTCACTTGATTTTGAATGCCCAATGAAACGAGAAAACTATGAAAAGTTATGGAAACTTATAGCTTATTACAGTGAAGTGCCTGTTAAATTACAAAGAGAATTTGTCCTCAGCAAAGAGTCCAAAATAAGTTATGAGTACCGTCAAGATTCAGATGATGATGCCCTTTATTACACAGGTGTCAAAGCTCAAATACTTTCTGAACCTGCCTGGGTTATGCAACCGCTGATCAACATTCAACTAAACAGACGCCAAAGCACAGGGAAAAAAGTGGTGCTGTCCTTTTTTACCCAGTTTTCTCAGACAATTCAGATGAAAGACATACGACAACACAGACGCAGCTGGGTGATGATAGAGCAACCTCTGAATTCAGAAATGGCACAGAGTGTTATTGAAGGCTCAGACTGTCAGCTGAGATGCAATGTGAAAGCATCAGAGAGTCCTATCATCCAGTGGGTGTTACCAGATGGGAATAAGCTGACAGCTCCATTTAATCAGAAAGACAGCAGGTTTTCCATCCTCAGCAGTGGCCAGCTAATGATAAAAAAAATGGGTTATACTGATTCTGGTTTGTACCACTGTGTTGCCCAGGTGAGAGATGATATAGACAGAATGGTCCACCGAGTTTTAGTGCAGCCTCCAGTCATTCAGCCCACTGACTCCGCTGTAATGAGAGTTGAAAAATATGCAGGGGAGCCAATAGTTTTGCCCTGCAGTGCAGTTGCCATACCAGATGCACAGCTGAGCTGGATCCTCCCAAGCAGCCATGTACTTAATGTTTTGTCAAACTCATCCAAAGGGTTCGTGTCACACAATGGCACTTTGTTAATTCCAAAGAGTCATGTCAGTGACAGTGGGTATTACAGATGCGTGGCTGTCAATCAGCAGGGATCAGATCAGTTGGCTGTTAAAGTATCCATAAATAAGATGGTATCTGACAGATCTTCCAAAAGGATAAAAATGAGGAAGCGTCCAGGTTTGAAAACCTCCGGAAAAAGAAGAGGGGGGGTGATAGAAGATGAAGGGGGATCGGGAGCCGAAGTCCCAGCTGAGCCCCGGCACAAAAAGAATCGTCTGAAGGACCGGGAAACATCTATTAAACAAAAAAATGACCTTGTGCCTGAGGTTCAGGTTAAAAAAATCAAGAAAGGCAGGAGAAAAATGAAGTTATGGAAAGGTACAGATGAAACCCAAGACAGCAATGTTGCAGAAGGCCGTAGGGTATTTGAGTCTCGAAGGAGAATAAATATGTCAAACAAACAGATTAATCCACAACACTGGGCTAATATTTTGGCAAAGGTACGTGGGAAAAATCTTCCTAAACCAACAGCAGGCTCTTTAATGACTACATTGCCATCAGTTGTTCAGAAAACCACTGCAGCTCCTTCTCCTATGGCCATTCCTTCTCAGAAGCCTAGTCTAGATACTGCAGCCAATGGGGAAGAGTCTTCTGCAGATGTATCACACTTGCGTGAAGATAAAATGTTGTCAATCACTATTTCCCCTACCATTATAGCACAAGATTATAGCGCAGATCAAACCACTTCTGCTCAGGCCACATTAATGGGCACAGAAACTGAACCCTCTATAGAAATCCAGACTTTAGGAATACCTGAAATTATATACACTGTAGAACCATCTTTTGTGGGCACTACATACTTTACTCCAGTCTCTCCAATTTTACACGCACATGATCAGGAACATGTTGAAGTAAAGACTAATTACTCACCAGTAACAGAAGAAAACATTAATGCTGTCACTGAAGAGCCTCTAGATGAACAAATAACAACTAGCTTGCCCAATACTCAAAGCAGTTTGTACACAGTGGAAAATGCAACTACAACAACACCATATACCACAGAGGAATCTTCTGCTTCACCTGAACTGCCAGTAGATGAAACTGGCCTTGAAGAACCTCAGACTGTTGTAAATCTCCCTACCACCTTGGAGACAGATTCACAGCACAATGAAGTGGATGCAGATTCCGTAAATTCCACACCTTCACAGGGTGAGAAGGTCAACTATATAGATTTAATAGCCACTGCTACTATTTCTTTTGCTGTTTCTTCATTTAAGGATTTTGTTACTGGAGAAAACAATATTGTAAAGCATCACCACGAAGAGGTACCTACAGATCAGACTAAAATTACAGGCAATGCCAAGGAGGAAACACAGACTGACAAGGGTCTAGAGACTCAGGTAACTGTGTTTAGTAGCAACTATGGGAGTTCTGAGGGAGCTGCAAGTGAACACATGCCTGTGCCAAAATCAGACTCCACATTTCCTCTGACAACTACCATTGCCCCTCTTAAAAAAGCAGAGCATATATCAAGTGCTGTTTTGTTTGGCAACCTGACCACTATGGCTAAAGTTACAACCCCGTTTAGAAAGACTACTACCTCTAATGCACTCCTTACCCAGAATCCCAGAAGAAGACCTTTTGGGAGAAGGAGATTAAGACCAAATAGATTTCGACAAAGGTCAAAACCTATTCCTTCTCCTGCTTTTACCACAGAGAAGATGCCTGTTCTTGAAAAAACATCTAAAATAGAAGGTGCTACTAGAAGTTATCCTGGAATTATTGTTGAGGGTGATCTTAAAACTGAGGCTAAAGTACAAAATGCAAAGAAACATAATCATTTAGAGATGATTGCTTCATTGATTACAGAGGCAAATGTTGTAGAGAGGATGACCAAAGTAAGAGACACAGAGGTAGCCTTTTCACTTAGGCCTACTGTTTCTTTACCTGAAACAAAGCATGTAACACTTTCTAATGTTGCTGAAACCCCCAGACTTCCTGCGACTGCATCTATCGCAACTGCATCATCACATGGTGGACTTAATAAAGTCTCTGCTACAGAGCTGCACTTGTCTCACATACCAAAACAAAAGACAACAGCACAGTATCATATATTGGTTAACGTATCTGAACAAAATGTAATTAAAACAAATTATGAAGTTCCAGGCAGAAAAAGTCAGGCAGAAAAAACAAACACACCACTCTCCGCTGAGTATATCAATAGCCTATTTAGCTCTGGTTATTCAGTGACTCCAGAATTTCAAGAAGAAGCCCATCCTCTTGATTCAAAAGTTGGAGAGAATGGAATCAGCTCAAGAGTATCTCAGCCAATACCTCCCACAGTGCTGCACTCAAAGTCTGCTGTTAGCACAGTGGAAAGTTTTACAGACCTGTCAATTTCAGATGAATTTCAGAACCTTTCAGAATCTTTAAAAAAAGCTCCTATAACAACACCACCTCAGCAAAGAAAAATTGCAACTGTATCTTTTCCCTTCAGCACAACAAGGTTTCAACCTTTCTCACGTACAGAAACCAATAAACCAATTACTGTTCCTGTACAAAACTGGACAAAATCATTATCATCTTTCTGGGACAAAAAGGAAACTACCTCTCATACATTCAATCATGATCAAATTGCTGTATACACGACTGAAAAACCTGAATCTCCTGTTACAAGCATTGACTTTGTTTCATTTACAAAACCTACCAGTCCTTCCCCATCAGTTTCAAGCACTTTACATTTGTCTACTCATTCTCCTATTAAGGAAAATACTACGATCAGTCAAGTAAGATTTCCAGAGACCAAAGAAGTTGAAGTTGACAGTACAACAATCACACTCAGCACAAAACAAAATGTATTTTCCACTTCTTATTCAAACCAAAACAGGATTAATGCACAACACAGACAAGAACAATTTAAGGAGACAATTGGTATTAGATCTAACAATAGTTTATTGCTAAATCCAATCTTTCCTCATCAGTCAGCTGGAATGGTGCCAATCTTTAACCAGCAACCAGCGTTAGCACTTCCAAAGCATATTCCGATGAGGGGAACAAGGAGGCCACCATATCTCATAATGCAAGGTTCATTTAATCATTTTATAACTCACCAACCTCTTCACTATACCAACAAACCAGAAATAACAGCCTATGCTGCACAAACAACACAGGATAGAAAAACGTATGCTGCTCCGACAAAGCCAACTACTACAACAGCCACTCCACTGCACAGACCTAACCCACTTGCTCCAAGCAGATTTGGCAATCAGGGACAAATCAGATACAATGTTAACTCCAGAGTTTTTGGCAATAATTATATTCCTGATAACAGAGGTACAGGTGGGAGACTACAAAATCAAGGAATTCCATATTACCCCAGCTCTGGAATCCCCTTCGTCTTTAATAGAACCAGGACATTTTCACACTCAGGAGTGAATCCTAAACCACTTGTGCCTAGTCCACTTGACCCAGTAAATACAAATGAGAAGAAAGCTATCCAAGTCAATACAATGCAAGGCACAATTCTAAAGGTCACAGCTGTTCCAGTAGCTCCATTGTTCCACACCTCAAGTACCACACCACCAACCTCAACTACTATGAAGAGCACTCTTCCATCATTCATCTCTCAAAGCATCAGACCTCAAATATCCTCTAACATTCACTCTTTCAGAAGTGTCCTTAATAATAATCAAAAAGTTCCATTTGTGCCTAAGTTGGGAGGACTTATGCCAAATAATTCTAGAGTAATTCAGTCTTCATCTAAATTCAGGGCACATGGTGAAAGGCCGAAAATTACCATGAAAGGTCCTCACAGCTTATCCGTCCTTGCTGAAACAGATGCTGTTATCCCATGTGATGCAGTAGGAGAACCCAAGCCTTTGGTTTCTTGGACAAAAGTCTCCACAGGTAAGTTAGTTAAACATTTACTCTCCCATATAGCTGTAAAAGGGGACACATATAGTCACTTCCATATTAAAAATACAATAGTATTGCACAGTAATGATTCAAAACACTATGTAACACTTTTATACATGTTAATAGTTTGGACCACTGAGATATATTAATCTTTTAAGGCTATCCATTTCTGCACATGGATATGAGAAAAATATCCACTGTCTGCTACTCTGAAATAAAAATGACTTTTATGTCCTTTGCTAATAGATACTCTAAGGACCTGATCCTAAGTCAGTAGAGAGAATTTACCTCCATTGCCCTTTGGATCAGGCTGTCAGTGCACTATACTTTTTAACATTAAATTATCCACACTAAAAAAATGGAAAATGTGAGGCTGGAGGAAGGGAAATTGTATCAAAAGAAATCACTTAGTCTTTAAGCCGTGGTCTACACTAGGGAGTTATTTAAAAATAACTCCCTTTATTTTATAATAATAATAACACTATTATTTCAAAACAGGTTGGTTATTTCAAAATCTGTATTCCTGCTTTCCTGGGGCAATAAGTTTATTTTGAAATAAGTATTTTGGGATTTATTTCAAAATAAGTTATTTCAAAATAATTTTGTAGCATAGACATGTCCTAAGAGAGCCAGGCATCCAAGTGCGCATATTCTCTTAGATTGGAATTTATGCTAGAGGAGCATAAGGGCCTTGATTAAGTAGGAGTGGGCTTTGGTGTTGTATCAGTAAAATGTTCCTGAAAATCATGTGAAAGGTTAATTGACTCTCCAAAGCATTCTGAGTATATTGCACTATGGAAACTTTTTCCCACTGTTTTTAAGTCTTGGACTTTTTGGATGATTAGTTTGGACAAAAAAAATTGAAGGGCCAAATTCTTCAACTAAAGCCATAGGAGTATATCAGAAGGCATTTCTCAATTTTGCTCATGTAGATCATTCGTAAGTGGGGAGTCTGTTCTTCCCATTATTCATGTTGACTTCTAGATTCTACTTTATAATGTTCACATGCAGTAAATAGAGAAGTTTCCATAAATGTGTGTCAGTGTAATGTTGTATGTCTTATGAACAAACCCTCCAATTTTCTTTCTTTTGTCCTGTCCTCTCAGGAGTTCTGATGACAGCAAACACAAGGATACAACGGTTTGAAGTCTTGAAAAATGGCACATTTATTATCCGAAATGTTCAATTTCAGGATCGTGGGCAGTATTTGTGCACTGCTCAGAACCTGTATGGTGTTGATAAAATGATTGTCCTCTTGACAGTGACAGCCCAGCAGCCCAAAATGTTAGTTTCCCGCTATCGAGACACCACTGTTTATTTTGGAGACAGCGTGGCAATGGAATGCCAGGCTAATGGTATCCCAAGCCCACATATTTCATGGATTTTACCTGACAGGAAGATATTGCAGATAGTATCCACCACTGAAAGCAGGATAATGCTCCATGAAAATAGAACTTTGTCTATCAAGGAGGCAACTTTTTCAGACCGAGGAGTGTACAAGTGCATAGCTAGCAATGCTGCAGGGGCGGACAGCATAGCCGTGAGACTTCACATTGCAGCTTTACCCCCAATCATCCAGCAGGAAAAACAGGAGAACATTTCCTTGCCCTTTGGTCACAACATCCACATTCACTGCACTGCCAAAGCAGCTCCCCCCCCTAGCATTCGCTGGGTGCTCTTTGATGGCACCCAGATCCGACCTTCCCAGTTTGTCAATGGGAACTTATTTGTCTTCCCCAATGGAACCCTTTACATACGGAACATTTCCCCCAAGGACAGTGGAAACTATGAGTGCATTGCAGCTAACATGGTGGGGGCAGCCAGGAGAACAGTTCAGCTTGATGTGAAGAAGCAATTGTCAAATGCCAAGATCACTTGGAGCTCTCCCAAGAGAACAGATGTAACCTACGGCAGCACCCTACATCTGGATTGCAGTGCTTCTGGGGATCCCTGGCCGCAGATATTATGGAGGCTGCCTTCAAAAAGGATGATTGACTCTCTGCACAGGTAGATCACTATTCGTTGTAGCCTGTATAAATTACTCTTCCAATGAGGCTGATGCAAAGCCCATTGAAATAAAGAAGAATGTTGTTTTTAACTTGATTTTATAGAAGCGTCCAAAGCAAAAGATGCTAATAAACAAAATAATGACACTAATCAAATGAAGGAAGTTCTATTTAAATGATTAGCTGTCAATTCTGGCTGTTACAGTTACACTGCCATAGTGGTAGAGAAACAGGCAACATATGCTATATGTCTTTCCCATATCACACATTATTTCAAGGGTTCCTAAGGGTATGTCTACACTACAAAGTTAGTTCGAACTAACAGACATTAGTTCGAACTAACTTTCATAGGTGCTACACTAGCGCTCCGTTAGTTCGAATTTAATTCGAACTAACGGAGCGCTTAGTTCGAACTAGGAAAACCTCATTTTACGAGGATTAAGCCTAGTTCGAACTAGCTAGTTCGAATTAAGGGGTGTGTACCCCTTAATTCGAACTAGGGGGAAGCTAGCCCTCCCCAGGTTTGTCTGATGGCCACTCTGGCCAACACCAGGGAAACTCTTCTGCCTCCCTCCCGGCCCCGGACCCCTTAAAGGGCCATGGGCTGGCTACGGTGCCCGTGCCAGGTGCAAGCCTGCCAGCACCCAGCCAGCAGACCCTGCACCTGGCACGGATCGAGCCACCCACCCGATGCTGCCCAGCCCTCCCCCTCTTCCCGGGACCAGGCTGGCGGCTCCAGAGAGCTTGCCCGAAACCGCAAGAGACGGGCACCCGCCTGGGCTAGTGCAGACATCGTGGACCTCGTCCACGATCTCCGCACTAGGCACAGGAAAGTGGCCGGCTAGGGCAGGAGAGCTGCCAGCCTGGCCACCCAGGAGCAGGTGTGCAAGAGAATCAAGAGGGTCCACTGAGACCCCTGACCCTGAGCCCTGAGTTTACAATGGCCGTCCTGGGTCAGACCAAAGGTCCATCTAGCCCAGTAGCCTGTCTGCCGACAGCGGCCAACCCTAGGGATCCTGGAGGGGATGGACCGAAGACAGTGACCAAGCCATTTGTCTCGTGCCATCCCTCTCCAGCCTTCCACAAACCTTGGGCAGGGACACCACTCCTACCCCCTGGCTAATAGCACTCCATGGACCCAGCCTCCATGACTTAATCTCACTTCCCTTTAAACTCTGTTCTAGTTCTAACCTTCACAGCCTCCTGCAGCAAGGAGTTCCACAGGTTGACTCTTTGCTTTGTGAAGAACAACTTTCTGTTACTAGTTTGAAGCCTGCTACCCATTCCTTTTCTTTGGTGTCCTCTAGTCCTTCTTTATGGGAACTTATGGAGAACTTTTCTGTATGCACCCTCTCCACCCCACTCATGCTTTTAGAGATCTCTATCCTGTCCCCGCTCTGTCTCCTCTTTGCTAAGCTGAAAAGTCCCAGTCTCGTTAGCCTCTCTTCATATGGGACCTGTTCCCAACCCCTGATCATTTTAGTTGCCCTCCCCTCTCCCAGCCTCTGTCTTCCCCTCTCCCACCTCCTTTTCCCAGTCTCCCCCAGTTTTGTTCAATAAAGACAGATTCCATTTTGGAAGATACGTTATCTTTATTTTGTACATCAAGAAGAGGGGCTAGGGAAGGGTAAGTGGAAGGAGGTGAGGGAGGAATGGGGCACGAGCCCCCGATGGGGAGGACTGGGCTGGCTCTGCGGGCTTCTGGGAGTGGAAGCTCTCCTGCAGCCCCTCAATTGCCCCCTTTCCCCAGATGGCAGCCTGCGGCAAGTGCAGCCGGACTGATGGCCGAGTGGTGTGATGTGCCCAGTGTGGGTAGTCCGGGCACTCCAAGCCAGGACTTCTTTGCAAGCGGGGCACCCCTGAGAACTGTCTGTCCGGGGTGGGGGTCGGGACCCTTTAAGCACAGCCCTCGGCTAGCCTGAGACAGCATCTCCACGCTCTAAGTCCTCCTCTGATGCCCTGCTGGCACTGCTTCCGGCCATCCTTAAGCCCGGTTCAGGGTCCACTTAATGTGGACATGCTAGTTCGAATTAGCAAAACGCTAATTCGAACTAGTTTTTTAGTCTGGATCCGTTAGTTCGAATAGCTTAGTTTGAATTAACTAATTCAAACTAAGTTAGTTCGAATTAACGTTGTAGTGTAGACATATCCTAATTGCTTACTTGGAATTTTCCTAGTACTCAGTTTTTGAGGAGTAACGTTAGTTTGAACCAAGGGGTTTGGTTCTAACTAACGCATCCCGGCATGCACTTCCTGGTTCGAATCAGCTGTGATTCGAAATAGCACACCGGTGAGATCATGCTAACGAAGCACAGGATATTTAAATCCCCGCTTTATTAGCAATTTCGAATGCCTGTATTTGCATCCCTAGTTCGAACTAGGGTGCAAGTGTAGACATACCCCAAGTTTAAAAACATTATGTGGGAATCCCAAGGAAATGTCCTATACACGTTCGTAATTGAGTTGAGCATAGTGTTCCAATCTTCCCTAAATTACCAATTTTGAATATTACAGAGTACTGTAGATGCACTCCACAGTAAAAGAGTCATAGAAATAAATCAGAAAATCTTTGAATGGTAGATATATCAATTGAAATTCAGAGAATAATTGTTTGGTCGCAACTGATCAGAATGATTCTCGTATTTGCTTTTTTGGTATACAACTGATAAAATTTCTAAGACATTCTAATATCTAAAAGAAGCTACACTATTATTTTTAATGGGGTTTCATGCCAGTTTTAGTATATAATAAAATAATGAAAACTTATTTTTGTCACTCATCTCACATTCTCTTTTTTTCCCCAAATTAGCTCGGAGACCAGAATCAAAGTGTTTGGCAATGGAACTTTGGTTGTCCATGCAGTCACAGATAAGGATGCAGGAGACTATCTGTGTGTGGCCCGCAATATGATTGGAGATGACTATGTGGTTCTCAAAGTGAACGTGATGATGAGACCAGCCAAAATAGAACACAAGAATGAGAATAACCACAAGGTTATGTATGGCGGGGATTTGAAAGTTGACTGTGTGGCCACCGGTCTGCCAAACCCCGAGATCTCCTGGGGCCTCCCAGATGGCAGCATGATCAACACCTTCATGCAGTCAGATGACAGTGGAAACCGGGCAAAGAGATATGTGGTCTTCAACAATGGGACACTGTATTTCAATGACGTGGGGCTGAGAGAGGAAGGAGATTACACCTGTTATGCTGAGAACCAAATTGGGAAGGATGAGATGAGAATACGGGTCAAAGTGGTGGCTGAGCCTGCAACTATCAGAAACAAAACTTACTCTGTTATTAATGTGCCCTATGGAGATGTGGTCACTGTGACTTGCAAAGCCAAAGGCGAGCCTACTCCCAGGGTGATATGGCTCTCTCCCACCAACAGGCCGATTCCTCTTCTTTCTGACAAATATCAAGTGTATGGGGATGGCACCCTCCTCATCCAAAAGGCCCAGAGATCTGACAGTGGCAATTATACTTGTGTGGTCCGGAACAGTGCTGGGGAAGACAGGAAAACAGTCTGGATCCAAATCAATGTTCAGCCTCCCAAAATCAATGGCCATCCCAATACAATCACATCTGTGAGGGAGACTGCAGTGAGGGAGAGTCGGAAACTTATTGACTGCAAAGCTGAAGGCATCCCTGCTCCGCGGGTCTTGTGGGCTTTTCCAGAAGGGGTGATCCTGCCTGCTCCCTATTTTGGGAACAGAATTACTGTGCACCGCAATGGCACCCTGGACATCAAGGGGGTCAGACAAACAGACTCAGTACAGCTAGTATGCATCGGGCGGAACGAAGGGGGAGAGGCTAGACTGATTGTGCAGCTCCTGGTCATAGATCATGTGGAGAAACCCACCTTTGGGGACCCAGTCAGTGAAAGAATCACTGCCACAGCTGGGCATAGTATCAATCTGAACTGCTCAGTCCATGGGAACCCTGAGCCCAGCACATCTTGGATCCTTTCCAATGGCACTGAGCTGCAGAGAGGCAGCCATCTGCAGAGATTCTACCACAAGAGAAATGGGATACTGCATATCAGCGGCCTCTCTGCAGTGGATGCTGGCACTTACCGCTGCACAGCCAGGAACCCAGGTGGCTATGCAGAGAGAGTGGTCTTCCTGAGGGTGGGTCTCAAGCCAGAAATCAGCAACCAGTACAACAACCTGGTAAGCATCATCAACGGAGAGACTTTGCAGCTCCACTGTGTCACTCAGGTGAATCATCAGGCACACATTTCCTGGACACTGCCCAATGGGATGGTACTAGATGGCCCTCAAGCCATTGGTCGCTTCTCCCTCCTAGAGAATGGCTCGCTTATTGTGCGTGAGGCCTCTGTGTTTGACAGGGGCACCTACCTGTGCAAGGCAATGACAGAGTATGGCACTTCTTTTATGAATGTCCCAGTCATAGTGATAGCCTATCCACCCCGGATCACCAGTGAGCCAGCACCAGTCATCTATGCTAGGCCTGGTAATGCAATTAAATTGAACTGCATGGCCATTGGAATTCCTAAAGCAGAAATAACATGGGAGCTTCCAGACAAATCGCACCTGACAACAGGAGCTCAGTCCCGTCTGTATGGAAACAAATTTCTTCACCCTCAGGGGTCGTTAATTATCCAGCAGTCTACACAACGGGATGCAGGCTTCTACAAATGCACTGCTAAAAATATACTGGGCAGTGATTCAAAAACTACCTATGTTCATATATTCTAAAGTTCAAACAAACTCCTTCGACTGTACCCAAATGCCCAGTCACTGCCAAGAAAATGCAGCAGAAAAGTACTGTTTGTAAGCAAAGCCAAGAGTGTAGAAGGCAGAAGAGTTGGATTGCAATTCTCATTTTAATGAGCCATGCATCTCTGTTTTCACAATTACCATGATCGTGCAGCAGAGACAACAAAAATATGTAAATGAGGAGCTGACACATTTGAGAAGATATCTAAACTGTTCACATGATGTAATGTGACTTCTTGTGGCATTCCAGCGCACCTGAGACCTAATGTACTATACACATACCTGTTGATGTTCCAAATCTATGCCTTGGCTTCACAAGCACCTTAAAAATACCAAAGAAGTATTAACTGTAATAAGTGATCTATAGTGATAAAAGTGCATTGTTATTTTGTTGGAGAGACATCAGTTTCTTAATCCCTACAGTGCTTTTACGTAACCTAGCCTTATATTATTTTTTCTATCAGCTCTTTCTATTAATTTTTCTATCAGCTCTTCCAAATCAAAGATTAATTTAGCACATAAGAGTGATCTTTTTCTAATCAAGGACATTCTGACATTAGTTACTGTAATGAACAAACCTTTTCTAGCCAGTAAGGATCCCATTGAATTCAAGCATTATATATTTTATATATATTTTTAAATCAGACTATGAGACTAGAAAGAATAACAATGATCTCTGTCTCATTTTATAAATTATTGGTCTTTACAAGACTCTGATACATTACTGTGTTTTATAATGTTAAGGTCAGTATACTGTACATTTTATAATAAAAATATTTTCCAATCAACTTTTTCATTTCTTCAAGGTCATTCAGACAAATGCTAGCTGAAGGAACACAATCAGTATGAAGTAAAATGAGAAAATATAATACCCCACTGTTAGACATATCTTCATCCTATGAAATATCATTTTTAAAACCTGGTTTGCAATTTCCCATGCATCCCCTCATGGCCTATGGTCAGGCTATAGCAGCTTGCCTCACTTTCCCTTCCTGGAGTGTTCAAATAAAACTCCCCATTAGGCATTTCCATGGTCAAAACTACTTTTTGGGGACTAGGGTTTATTAACGTAAAATAAATCTGCAGATGGGACTCAAAATCTCCCTAAACAGTCCAACCCTAAAGCCATACAGCTCTTCCTGCACCCAGGCCCTGCTTCCATAGGCCTTTGCATTCTCTCCTCTGCTTGGGCAGGATGTCTCTCAGGCCTCCCTGACAGAGGTATGTCCTATGGTTTCTGGGTCTTCCATGCAGGAGCCTTCTGTCAATCTTTGTAGACTCTGCCGCATCTTCCAGAGCTTTTCCCTTCACTGATGTCTCCTGTTGCCCTTTATAGGGAATTACCTGATTCAGCCACAAGCGATCTTCATTCTGTAATCAGGATTGGCTAGCACCAGACTTCCACTCCTTAAGGGGCTGAACCATCCTTCTACAGTTTCGTAATACTAACACACTTCATATATTTTAGGTGTGTTTTCATGTTCAAAGTCCTTTGCTCAGAATCAAATATGGAATCATTTAATAATGTGATGTTGTTTCTGTATGCTGTGCCCAGTTTTTGAATACACAGCCACTGTCACAGCAGCACGTAACAAAGTTGGTTGTGAAGTAGGAATGGAAGGATAATTCATACCAGGTCATCAACTATGATTTTTAATTTCACTCAGTTTCACAACATCTTCCCTTTTGAATTTAATTAAAGGAGTCAACTAAATTGAAAAGCTCAGGACTTTAAAAATGGCGGAGCTTGGAATTTCCTCATATCAACTCTACAAAAACAATCTGAAATTTGCATCCCAAGCCAGGGAATAAAATTGTAAGGAAAGGCTCCAGACCCATGTGGATGAATAACTCCCTCCCAAAGGTTATTAGGATTTAACAGAGACCCTATGGGGAATGGAAAAGAGGTTTGAGCAACAAAGAAAAGAAACATCATAGGCATTAGCCAATGTAGGACTAAAGTGAAAATTGCTAAAAGTCAAGGTGAATTAGCTCTTGCCAAGTGAATTAAATAAATAATGGAGATTTTTAGTTATATAAATAGAACCAGAATGAAGAAGGATAAAGTTGGATCACTATGCACTGTAAATTAGAAAGAGATTAAAGACAATCTAGGTGTGGCCCAAAACATAATGAATCCTTTTAATCAGTTTTCACTCAGGGTGTGTCTAGACTACCTAGTTTTGTCGACAAAAGTGGACTTTTGTCGACAAAACTATACCAGCGTCTACACTACCGCTGAGTTCTGTCGACATAACGTCGACAGAACTCAGTAGTTTTGTCGACGCTGGTATACCTCATTTTACGAGGCATAACACCTTCTGTCGACAGAACTCTGTCGACAGAAGGTGTTATTGCCTGTAACATTGCGTCCAGACTACGGAGTTCTGTTGACAAAGCAGCTTGCTTTGTCGACAGAACTCAATGTGTCTGGACGCTCTTTGTCGACGGAAGTTTTGTCGACAGTATCTGTCGACAAAACTTCCGTCGACAAAATGCGGTAGTCTAGACGTACCCTCAGGATGATAATATGGAACATGGGCATGAAGGCAGTACAGTATATAGAAATGAGTGTCTGCTGCAGACATTGTCACATCTGAGGTGGCAGACAAATGTAAAGAGCTACTTAAACTGGGGAAGTAGATGAAGATTCCATAATTTCCATCCCAGATTACTAAAAGTCCCAGCACTTTTGCTAATCCAGTAGCAAGGATTTTTAATAACTTTGTCTCCATCTCCATTTTTGTTCATCTCTAAGGGTACACCTACTCAGCAGGGCAAAAGTCAAATTAAGCTATGCGACTTCAGCTATGTCAATTACGTAGCTTAAGTCAAAATAACTTATTTCAGCATTTGGCGCTGTTTACACAGCAGGAAGTCTGAGGAAGAGCACTCTTCCTCCGACTTCCCTTAATCCGAGTAAAATGAGGGTTAGAGAAGTCAGAGTAAGAAGTCCTCCAAATCGACATTATTTTGACATTATGTTGAAATAACTTCTTGTATTGTAGACGTAGAGTATGTTATTTAGGAATAATGTCAATTATTCCAAAATAACATTGCTGTGTAGATGTATCCTAAGGTGCTGCAGGACCATTAATTGGTTTTTAAGTTTATTCAAAAGCGGCGAGGAGTCCTGTGGCACCTTCAGTTAGTCTATAAGGTGCCACAGGACTCCTTGCCGCTTTTGCAGATTCAGACTAACACGGCTACCCCTCTGATACTTAAGACTAACACGGCTACCTCTCTGATATTCAGTTACGGGTATGTCTACACAGCAAAGTTATTTCAAAATAACAGACGTTATTTTGAAATAACTGTACTAGCGTCTACACAAGCCAACTGCAATTTCAAAATTAATTCAAAATAGTGGCGGGCTTATTTCGAAATTGGTAAACCTCATTCCATGAGGAATGGCACCTATTTCGAAATTGCTATTTCAAAATAAGCACTGCGTAGACATGGAATAGAGGTTATTTTGAAATAGGGGGCCTCCAGCCCTTCCTAGGGTGCCTTGGTGGCCACTCTGGGAACAAACAGGAAAACTCCTCTCCTCCCTCCCACTCCCGGAGCCCTTAAAGGGGTAGAGTCTGGCTACAGTCTTTTATGGCTAGCACCAGGCCTGCCAGCCCAGAGCCACTCTGCTGCTGCCCTTGACCCAGGCCGCAGCATGAGCCAGCCAGCCACTGGCAGCCCAGCCCTCCACCGCTCCCCGGGGCCAGTTTGCCAGTTCCCAGGTGCCTGCCAGAGGTCGCAAAAGGCGGGCGTCTTCCTAGTCCAGTGCAGAGATCATGGACCTGACTGAGGTTTGGGGGGATGCCAGTGTCCATGATCTCCACACTAGACGAAGGAACGCGGCCGTCTACAGGCAGATGGCTGCAAGCCTAGCCACCAAAGGCCACATCTGAACCCAGGAGCAGGTTTGGATGAAAATCAAGGAGCTGCAGCATGCATATGTCAGGGCCACGGGGGCAGCTCCCAACCAGGGGCAGACCCAGAGATCTTCCCCTATTTTGATCCGCTGGACTGCATCCTGGGGGGTGGGATGGGCCATTCCCCCAAAGTGGTCATCGACCCTGGGGCAGAGGGCCCTGACCAGGGCACGGAGGAGGAGGAGGGCCAGGAGCCGCAGGAGCCCGGAGGGAGCATGCCATGCAACCAGGGCCCCCAAGCCTTCCCAGCAGACCTGTCACCAGTGTCGTCCGAGGCCAGGGAGGTAACAACATGTGAGTGCCATCACTGTCCCCTTATACAGGGGCAGGAGAAGAGGGAGACCAGGGACCGCTTGCGTGGGCTTTGCTGGCCATGGCTCACGCAGCAAACTGTGCATGTGCCGTGCCACCCCTGGGCACGTGGCACCAGCTAGCTGCCACACAGTGGCCATGGCCTGTTATCCACACACGTGTATGTATGAAGGCACATGACATACTCCTGATCCTGGGGTGGGACATAGCAGGACAGCCTCCCTCCACCAGCCCCCTCTACACAGAGGCAGGGAACATCTCCCTCTTCCCTCCCCCCCTTCAGGCCCACACCACATACAGCACAGGGGCATGGGTGCACTCCTGGGCCATCTCCCACTCCCAAAGACAGCAGGACATCCCAAACATGGCCTCTGTGCTAGCACATCGGCTCTGATGGTACGGAGACCTCTTGTCCTCACCTTGCAGAGAGGGGCTGGGCTTCACCCACTGTGTCCCCAGGGATAACTGACCACTTCTCTTGTTTCTCCACAGCTGCACCAGTTGCGAGTGCAGGGCGCACCACCCCACCCAGGGCATACTCCCACACCTGGGTACTCAGCAGGCTGACCCTTAACCAGGAGGAGTACCAGCAGCAGCACCTGGGGATACTGTGAGGCCTGCACTGCACCCTGGACTACTGGGTGCACAAAGACCTGTAGATCTGGTGGGAGAGCTGGCGGGCACAGCTCCCATCTCCCAGGTTTACCCCTCCCCTCTCCTACTCTTTCACCTTCCCTCTCCTGCCTTCATTCCCCCCCCTCCCCCCCCCACACACACACCACAGTTTTATTAAATAATGGGAGTTTGTTTTCTTCAGTACATGTGTCTTTATTGTACATCAGGAAGTGGGGTTAGGGAGAGGTAAGTGGAAGGACATGAGGGTGGAATGAGGCATAAGCCCCCAGTGGGGCACACCAGGGAGACTTTAGTCCTCCTCCGGGTGGAAGCTCTCCCACAGGGCCTCCTGGATACGGACAACCCCCTGATGGGCCTCCCAGATGGCAGCCGTGCGGGGCTGTGTGTACAGGCTGGCCAAGTGGTCAGCCTCTGCCATCCAGCCTGGAAGGAAAGCCTCCCCCCACCTCTCACACAAATTGTTCAGCACACAACCCCCTGCCACCACATGCATAATATTCCGCTTGGAGCAGTCCAGGTGAGTGAGGAGGCATCTAAATTGGGCCTTCAGATGGCTGAAGGCACCCTCCACCATGATGCAGGCCCTGCCGAGCCTGGCATTAAATGCCTGTCGTGGAGGATTGAGGTGTCCCATGTAGGGCTTCATGAGGCAGGGTTGTAGGGGATAGGTCACATCCCCCACCAAGCATGCAGGCATGTCTATGTCCCCGACCCTGATGTGGCGGTTGGGAAAGAAAGTCCAGGCATTTAGCATCTGGCAAATGGATGAGCTGCAGTACATATGTGCATCGTGTGTTTTGCCGGACCAGACAACATAGATGGCTACAAAGTGGCCTCGGTAGTCAGACACAGCCTGCAGGATGATAGAAAAGTATCCCTTGCGGTTGATATAGAGGGAGGCCTGGTGTTCCAGGGCACAGATGGGGATATGTGTCCTGTCGATAGCCCCCCGCAGTTGAGGAAGCCCGGGATGCCAAACCCCTCAATGACCACGTCAACATCGGCAAGGTGGATGACTCCGTGGAACAGCACTCTATTGATTGCCTTGACCAACTGCAGAGGGACACACAAAACTGAGAGTCACTGAGGTGCCAGGGTGGCTGAGAGTTCTACTTCCCTACTACTGTCCCACACCCCCACTCCCCAGGAGCAACCTCCCCGGCAATCCTGGCCACCACGGACAGTCCTTAGTGTGGATGGGACAGAACAAACCCTCCCATGGAGGGGACTTGCACCACCTCCCCCCACTTTTCCCTACGGCAGCCCATCCCCTTCTTGTACCCCCCTCTCCTGGTGCAGTGGCCGAAGACTGCCATACCTGCATGAGCACTGCTCCAATGGTGGATCTCCCCACGCCAAGCTGGTTCCCCACGGATCAGTAGCTATCCAGCGTGGAGAGCTTCCACTGGGTGATGGCCACACGCTTCTGGAGGGAAATGGCAGGCTTCATGTGCGTGTCCCATCGTTGCAGAGCAGGGGCGAGCCACTCACGGAGCTCCATGAAGGTGTCCTTCTTCATCCTAAAGTTCTGGGTCCATTGTTGGTCTCCCCAGCACTCCAGGACAATGTGGTGCCACCAGTCGCTGCTGGTGTCCAGACACCAGATGCAGTGGGGCACGCTGGTGTCCAGGAGCTGCAGCTGCTGCTCCACATACCCCAGGAGGGTCCGGATGATGGCCTGGGGGTTGGGCTGCAGCAGACACTGCAAGGCAGCCTGCAGAAAGTGCAGCCAGGCTTGCAGTAACACATGCACGAGAAGCACGAGAGTGCCCAGGGGCAGCTCCAGCTCCATGGTGCCGAGTGCTGTGGTGTCCCAAGGGAAATCAGAGCATGCAGAGAAAAACATGCTTTGCTGCCCCTTAGCAAGGTAGGCAAGCAAGCAGGGAAACCTGAGAACTGGCTGTGCAGGGGGGGGGGTCCCTTGAAGCACAAGCCTCAGATAGCCTCAGGCAGCAGCCACACCAGGTAACACCTGACCAGATTCCCTGCTGGAACCAGTTCTGGCCGGCCTTAAATGCGATTCAGCGTCCAATCAGTGTGGATGTGCTATTTCAAAATAGCAAAATGTATTTTGAAATGCATTTTGTGTGTAGACGCGTTATTTCAAAATTATTAGTTAAATTAGGGAAGATGGGGATCAGTACCAGAATCGTCAAATAGCCAAGGAACTGACTGAAAAAGAGAAGGCAACAGGTTGTACTGAAAGATGAATTATTGGACTGGAGGAAGGTAATTAGTAGATCAGTTGTGTGTGCCAAAGAAATTTACTGATCCGAAGTTGAGATGCATCATCAATTTGGTAAAGATTGGAATATTTTGTAGGAAAATCTGTTCACCCATGTTGAAGAAAGATGAATTAAAACTAGAACTAAATAAAAACTAGAAATGATGTAGAAAGGCACTACTGGAATGACCAGGGGAATGGAGGCCTATTTTATCACTTGCAACCCCTCTCCAACTTAGTATCATCTGCAAACTTTATATGTACTCTCTATACCAGTATCTAAATAATCAATGAAAATATTAAACAGAACCAGACCTAGAAATGATTCTAGACCCCACTCAATATGCCCTTCCAGATTGATAACTTAATAATAACCTCTCTGTAAGTAAACTGGCAGTTCACAAATGGAAACATATCTTAAACAACAATTTACCAACATTTTAAACCTCAAAAGAGTTTGAGTTTTGAAAGTGTGCGAGGGATGTAGTGGTTGGGCAGAGCATGGAAAGGGTAACCTCTGTTAGTCAAGGGCTGGAAATGGATGACCGGAGAGGGATCACTTGATGATTACCTGTTCTGTTCACTGTCTCTGGGGCATCTGGCATTGGCCATTGTTGGAAAACAGGATACTGGGCGAGATGGACCTTTGGTCTGACCCAGTATGGTCATTCTTATGTTCTGAAGTAGGGCATGCACTTTTGTGTTCTGCATAATGTGGCCCTAACTTGTCAGGGGTATTCACTGCCTAGCCCTTTAGTCCCTCTTGGAGTCCTATGAAGTTCAATGGAACAATTTGTAAATACCAGGAACCCTAGACAGCAGTAGAATCACTGGTTGGGGGAAGCTAGCTCCTGTCCCTGCCTTATATCAAATATTTTTATATATACACCCATAGTACACTAAAATGAAATGAAAACCTACAAAGTTCAAATGTAAATTAATGGTAAATTGTAGCATACATGAATGATATTTATAACTGAACTATTATTCAGGATAAATAGTATGTCATAGAATTTAATACGAAATTTGGAAAGAAAGGTTTCTGCCATAAAAGCCAAACATAAAAGAGATTATTTAACACTTAATCTTTACAACTCTGGAGAAACAGAAGACTCAAGAAAATTATATTTATATAGCCATTTTCATAATTCACACAAGCATTCCATAGACTTTAAATGAGACGTGCTTTAGATATGAATTTGCAACAGGTTTGAAAGTAGGGAAGAAGTTATGCAGATTTTACCTCACATTCTGACAAGTTTGACCTCAAACAGTCTGTATTCCAGTCAATTATTTTAAACTTTCAAGACAAAAAGAAACTATAAACACCACAGTCATCTCAATGCATTCAACATGAAATTAAATCATGCCCAAGGAATAATGGGAAAAGCAATTGTCTCAATGAAATCCCTCTTTCCCTAGTTACTGAGTGCACTAGGAAGTGCTGTAAAGTGCACTCACACGAAACAAAGGGTCACCTGGCCCTTTGAACTTGTATTATATGTCATGCTGTTAGTGGTTTTTTTTCCCTCTTATGAAGTGGTTCTTGCTGTGCTGAGGTTAACAGGTTAAACACAGAGGTGAGAATGTGTACGTGTGACTTAAAGTATCACCCATGGCATCATAACAATGCACTGTAAAGATTTAAAGGTTGAGAGTTTTTTTTGGAGGGGGGAGAAATTACTGTCTCAGAGTTTCAAGAGCCATGCGGTCTTCGAAGTGAGTCATGCTGTAGTTTCAAAACAAAATGAAAATTTAAAACAACTATGCAGCATAGCCAGCTAAACTTTTTAAAGCCATTTTTATAAGAATGATTCAGACAGTTTGTCGGTGAAGCTGAAAGAGAAGTTCAGCCAGTAGACAAACAAATGAGAAACAGTCTTTTTTTATATAATCAGACAGCAAAGGGTGAAAGACAAGCTTTTTGTTGGCTAGGGTGAAGCAGAAAATAGTTCCTTTTGTTTGTCTATTGTCATTGTCCCTTTCTTGATCATCTTAATTGAAATAATATAAAGCAAGTTAATCAAGATGCATGTACACATGAATAGGCATAAGACCAGTTGATTCATCCCAGTACAACATATGTTGTCCAAAATCTATTCTTAGTTACACTCATTGCAGAAGACAGCAGATGGGTGTGTTTGAAGTTATTTAGGCCTTGTTGAACTGTGAAAGACTGAAGTTGTATAAAATTGAAGGATGCAGGGGTGAAATTAGGAGCAGAATTTAATCCACATAATTTCTTCACAATGTGTTAAATTCCAGGTTTTGCCACATTTGCTTACATTGAGTATACCACCTTCCTTTGTAAATAGTCCTAAGAAATAATAATTTAAGTCAATTAAGGCCACTCACAGAATAATTCAGTCTGAGTAAAAGTGGGAGAATCCAGTGCTGAGTAAGTTCAATATGACTAAAGGGTGCCAAAAATCTATCCTTAAGGGCCAGATTCCTCATACTATTACTCTGCGGAGTCATTGACTTCAAAGAGATTATTTGCAGAGGTAGGCAGGACTTACAGAAATGGAGGTTAATAGAATTTGATCCAGATGGAATCCTTGTGATCAGATTCTGGTACACTTTCTCACAATGACTAGCTGTTTAGTCCAGAAGCAGGAATGCAAGTAGGCTGGGCTGGTCCACCACACCAGCAAGACATTTCTAACCAATATGGTGCACCAGAAAGACACTGTACTGCCCCCAGTACCACCACAGAGCTGCCACTCCTTCAGCTTCATCTCTACGAAGACCTACAGGGCAGAGCTGTAGGAGGAAATGGTCGGCCAGCCTTCTGCTCCTTTCACCACTGCCTCCCCTCCCAGTGGAGAAAGGAGCAGAACTCCTAGTCTTGCCCCCTATCTTCCATAGGACTGAGTCTTCTCAGGCCATGCACCAGCAGCCCTGTAGGAGGGCAGGGCTGGGAGCTGTAGGGCAGCTGGAGGAGCTGCTAGCAGTTCTACTCCTTTCCCCGCTGCCCCTCCCAGAGGGGAAAGCTGCTCTCAGTCTTCTCCCCTCCCCCCAGCAGCTGCTGTACAGAGAGGAGAGGCAGCCCTGTGGAAGGGCCAGAGGCAGGGATGAGACTTCTATGCCTTTCCCTGATAAGGAGAGAGCCCGCCCAGCCTTGTTCCTTTAACTATCCAGCCTAGCTACTAATGCATTTTCATTGGCTATGTAGCTGGATCCTTCAGTGGAGCAGAGTCTTGCATCATGGTATCCCCTCTCCTCGCACACATTTCAAGCAGAAGTACTAATTCTGAAGACCTTTTTCTAGGATTCTGCCAGTTAAAGGCAGCAAAACCCAGAAAATATGTTGATTAAACAAATCTGTTTCTATTGAGTGAATAAGATTTCAGACTATTTAAGACTCTCTAATCACTACTTCCAATATGGCAGAAGCTAAAATTGAGGCATTAAAAAAGCAGTCCTTGATCTTGATAGCATGCCACCTCAACCTATAATATCTAATGAAAGTGATTTCAACTAACAACATTTGTCTTTAAACGATACCAATAAATCTTAGATTTGTATGTGTTTTGATAGCAAATGCTAATAGCTCTTAAGAATACAGAGCTCTGCAGGAAGAGTTAGCAGGATTTCCAAAAACGACATCTAGCACAGTAAGGGTGAGATGCTGACTCCTCAAGTTCATGCATTCTTGGCTGGTTTGTGATAGTTACATAGCATATCCACTTTAACCTTTCCTTCTGCTTTTAAGCTAATCTGAAAGCTACAGTGGGAAAGTTACCAGGCACGATTACAAGATGCAACATGAAAGACTCCAGACAAATCAAAAGAATTCTTTCTGTTATAAGTCTGTTGATGGAGAACACAGGCAAGTGACCAATTTCAGTGCTGACTAACACTGGTACAATCCTATTGACTTCAATGGAAATAAATGGGTGCAAATAACAAAGATTTTGGCCCAAGGATATCAACTGAATTCCTGCTGACAGACAAACTACCACACCTTGTAATGGAACAATTTCAAACAAAACCAGGGAGTTGTACAGTGAAGACATGAAGATTCCACAGTCTAAGAGTCACGGATATGTAGTATTTAGGTACTGATGATCCAGAGCAAGCCTTCTAATTTACAGAGGGAGTTACTAGGAAACACATTAAGCATTCATTAACTTTGACATCCCTTTTCAAATCACAGTAAAGAAACCCATTGATCATTGTGCAAGACTATTACAGACCAATGAATACTGAGATTGTTGAATTGTAAGGAGAAGACAGTAGAAAGTTATACAGGCAGTCCCCGGGTTACATGGATCCGACTTACATCGGATCCCTACTTACAAACGGGGTGAGGTAATCCCGCACTAGCTGCTTCCCCCCAGCAGACCAGGGAGACGCGAAGCTAGTGCCCCAGCAGACCAGGGAGATGTGGAGTGGCTTTTCTCAGCAGACACCTCAGCTTGAGAATAAAGGACTGAGGGAAGTGAGGTGTGGGAGAATAAAACTGAGCTCTGGAGAAATGTTTGGCTAGAGTTTCCCCTACAATATGTACCAGTTCCAACTTACATACAAATTCAACTTAAGAACAAACCTACAGTCCCTGTCTTGTACGTAACCCGGGGACTGCCTGTAGATGAACTGATGACACTGCTAGAGGTCAAACGAATTATTTAAATTAAATTGTAACTTTACACCTCAAAATGTATGCACTTATATGAAAAGGGAATAATTAAATTCTATGTTGCTAAACTTTTTACATTTTGCTGGTATCTACCACTGTTTTGTTTATACATGTGTCCTTTTTAATATTATTCTTATGCAGACTCTTAATTTTAAATGAACATGACATTGAATTTGAAAGAATTTTAAACATGAATCTGCACAATGCCTAATCCAACAACCACAGCCTTTATATTTTTTATTTTTATACAAGTTACATTATATGCAAAGCTGGCAGAGATTCCTATAGCTATGATTACCTAACACTTTCCATTATAAGCTTCTGTTTTCAGTTGGTGGTTTAGTCAGACTGACTACTTGGGCTAAAATGTTCCATGCTTGCTTTCTGCCTCCAGCTGATTTTTTTTATTTAAATTTCACTAAAAATAGTTCAGATGCTTCTAAGAGTAAGATTGGGGAAAGGAGGGAATGGTAGTTTTGCCAATGTTATAATTTTTTTCCACACATTTAATTGAAGAGTTTGAGCACCTCCATGCTTTGAAGAAGGTGCTTGAAATTTTGTAATGGTCATAATCCTGAGATCAAAGAGGTGCCCATTGCTGTTTCCATGAAAATTCACTAACTTGGATTAAGCGATAAGCCTTGGTCCAGGTTCAGTAGACTAGTTAGAGACTTGAAACTAACTTTTCTGAATATTCTACCTGCATTAAACATGCTACAAACTCATGAACTTCTTTACAGTCCAATTACACTAAACATGCTCCCAATCCCTGCTGAACCTTCTACTTAGTATATTTAAAGCTATCACTCCCACTAAAGAACATAGTAGCAGTAGTTACCTCATGACTAGGGGAAGGAACACTCTCTATTACCATCTCTAGCCTCAACTATTCCACTGAACTGGCGTTAATTCTGGGCTCTTCGCAACAATTAGAAAAACTCTTCACACCCATATTTTGGATGTCAGGTAGTTATTATTTCTCCCTAATTTAAAAATAAGGAAGCTGAGAGGTTACACAGAGTATCCAGGGAAAGAGCCCTCATATCTAATATAGCCAATCTCACACATTTATCCACACTGCATTTTGTAATGAATGTGCCTAATGTAGGTGTTTGGCTGTGCTGTCTGTAGTCACAAGACCACACTCCCTTCCAGTGTTAAAAATCAACATTCCTCTGCTTTCTAGCAAATAGCTACGTGAGTCATTAGGAAAATGAGTGTTGTGTTCCCCCTTTATTGGCTGGTACACACAGAGAATATCAGTTGTTTTCTTGGAGGTAAAATAAGTCAAATGCACATTTGAGGGGAGAGACAAAAGAAACAAAGAAGAAAATGCAGCTTCTGTCTTTGGTATTGCCTTTCACTAGTAATCTAACTGATGGAAAAACACAGGTCTGGCACACAATCTTATCAGCCTCTTTCAAATGTGGCAAACATAAGCCAGTATTGAGATGTTTAGGGCATTGCTCTGAGCTGCCTTTCTGGTCATAGTGTTGCAAAATATACAGTCTTGGCTAGCTAAGCCAGATTTGTATTAGAAGGGGAAAAAATGAGGTATAGGAAAGAGAAGAAATAAGGTAGGGGAGAAAAAGGACAGCTGAGTGAGATCAATAAAGTCTCATATCTAGATGGCATTCAGGATGTATTCAGGTTGGCAGAGTTTATGATGTCACATGGATCCCTCTCCTTGGTCCAGTCTGGTCGGGACATTTCTCAGGATCAGGACAACACCGTTCGAAGGGAGTTATGGTGGGTCTCAGGAGATGGTGCGAGTGATAGCCAAGTTGGAGAAGCATTTGCCCCTTCTTTCAGTCAGCAGTTGTCTTTACTTTCACTTATTTTTTCCCAGCGGGGATTGTGATTGTTTTTATAAAGAATGCCAAAAAGGTGTGATGGATGGAATAGCCCAGCTTGTCATTTTGTCCACCAATAAGGCCTAACTTTCAACATGCCAATTTTGGTTTCTTTACTTTCAGTTTCACTCTTTGATTGCCTGGCATGTTTTTAATAGGATTCATGAAGGTTAGCCAGAGACCTTTTTATTTAAACTAACTGAGTCTTTTTGTTTTCCTTGTGCACTTTCCCCCATTAACTTGCGACTAAAACATTTACTAAACTTTTATCCACTTTTCCTCCACTGAGCTGTGTAGCGACCAGAAGGAAGATGCTAAAAGCAATGTCTCAAATAGTCTGACATGTACAAGCTTGCCAGGTTTCAGACTGACTGATAAGAGCGCACTGTTGCCTGTGTTTTCCAGCAGTGGCATTGTAAGTAAGGCAATGTCTTTCCTAGGAGATACAGGTGTGATTTCCAGCTTTCAGAGGCATACTCAGGTTAGCTGCATCAAGCTAGCATGCTAAACACAGTAGTAACATGGTCTGTGGTGAGTGTCAGCACAGCCTAGCTGCCTTAAGTATAACCCTGCCTAGATCCCATGGGTATGTACTTGAGGCTTCTAACTTGTGCTTCCATTCACTGCTCCCATGCTACCAGAGTTACACTAATATTTTTAGCATACTATCTAGATGAGTGCTGGTGCAAGTGTGTCTGCATTTCAGGAAAGCATTCCTGTTTAGGTCAGACCTTAGCATGTACATTGAAATCAATAGGAATTAAGCCTGTGCTTCAATGATGTACTGAATACAGATGGATTAAGCATGTGCTTAATTGCTACCCTGAACTGGGACCCTTATTTTGTATGGATGGAATATCTGCAAAGAGAAGCTATAAATCTCAGGACAAAACTACTGCTGTTTTATCAGCAGTTGCTAAAGGTACCAATGGTTCATGAATGGATCCAATTTTATGTTCATTTAATTCCTTTCTTTTATGTATACTAATCAGAATTGACTGGCAGATGACAAATTCTTCTTCACAGCTACTTTTGAAGTTTTTGAAATTGTATTTCACTCCATACTGGAATGAAACCAAAGCCTTTCAAAGGTTTCTCTAAAGAGAATTGTGTTGAACTATCCATTTTTAGATCAAACCATGAGTTTTTCAGTTTAGGGAGTGTACATGTTTAGGCAGTTGGGATACTAGTCTAAGTTGTGGGAAATCTCTGATTGCTGCTATACTGAATCAGGCAAAAAAAGAGACTTGAGCTTGAGTTTCCCACATTCTCATACAGTGGCCTAACCATCAGCCTGTTGATTGGGGGAAACTTCTTAGCCCACTCCACTGTGGGGGGTAGTGCTTGTGAATGGTTATTGTCAGTGAAATGTCGTATGGCCTGCAATCAGGTTACCCTGATGGACTGCATACAGCCCGTGGGCTGCAGGTTACTCACCACTGCCTAAGTGTTTATTGAATCCCTATTGAAGCAAATTTACCATTTGGTATGAATCACTTAGAAAAGTTAGATGCCTGCAAGTCACCAGGGCCTGATGAAATGCATCCTAGGATACTCAAGGAGCTGATAGAGGAGGTATCTGAGCCTCTAGCTATCATCTTTGGAAAATCATGGGAGACAGGAGAGATTCCAGAAGACTGGAAAAGGGCAAATAGAGTGTCCATCTATAAAAATGGAAATAAGAACAACCCAGGAAACTACAGAGCAGTTAGTTTAACTTCTGTGCCAGGGAAGATAATGGAGCAAGTAATTAAGGAAATCATCTGCAAACACTTGGAAGGTGGCAAGGTGATAGGGAATAGCCAGCATGGATTTGTAAAGAACAAATCATGTCAAACCAATCTGATAGCTTTCTTTAGGATAACAAGTCTTGTGGATAAGGGAGAAGCGGTGGATGTGGTATGCCTAGACTTTAGTAAGGTATTTGATACGGTCTCGTATGATATTCTTATCAATAAACTAGGCAAATACAACTTAGATGGGTCTACTATAAGGTGGGTGCATAACTGGCTGGATAACCATCCTCAAAGATTAGTTATTAATGGTTCTCAATCCTGCTGGAAAGATATAACAAATGGGGTTCCACAGGGGTCTGTTTTGGGACCAGATCTGTTCAATATCTTCATCAACGATTTAGATAGTGGCATTACGCTTATTAAGTTTGCAGATGATACAAACCTGGGAGGGGTTGCAACTGCTTTGGAAGATAGGGTCATAATTCAAAATGATCTGGACAAATTGGAGAAATGGTCTGATGTAAACAGGATGAAGTTTAATAAAGACAAATGCAAAGTGCTCCACTTTGGAAGGAACAATCAGTTTCACGCATACAGAATGGGAAGCGACTGTCTGGGAAGGAGTATGGCAGAAAGGGATTTAGGGGTTATAGTGGACCACAAGCTAAATATGAGTCAACAGTGTGATGTTGCAAAAAAAGCAAACATGATTCTAGGATGCATTAACAGATGTGTTGTAAGCAAGACATGAGAAGTCATTCTCCCGCTCTACTCTTGGCTGGTTAGGCCTCAGTTGGAGTATTATGTCCAGTTCTGGGCACCGCATTTCAAGAAAGATGTGGAGAAATTGGAGAGGGTCCAGAGAAGAGCAACAAGAATGATTAAAGGTCTAGAGAACATGATCTATGAAGGAAGGCTGAAAGAATTGGGTTTGTTTAGTTTGGTAAAGAGAAGATTGAGGGGGGACATGATAGCAGTTTTCAGGTATCTAAAAGGGTGTCATAAGGAGGAGGGAGAAAACATGTTCATCTTGGCCTCTGAGGATAGAACAAGAAGCAATGGGCTTAAACTGAGCAAGGGAGGTTTAGGTTGGATGTTAGGAAAAATTTCCTAACTGTCAAGGTGGTTAAACAGTGGAATAAATTGCGCAGGGAGGTTGTGGAATCTCCATCTGTGGAGATATTTAAGAGTAGGTTAGATAAATGTCTATCAGGGATGGTCTAGACAGTACTTGGTCCTGCCATGAGGGCAGAGGACTGGACTCGATGACCTCTCGAGGTCCCTTCCAGTCCTAGTATTCTATGATTCTATGAAAGGTGCTAGCCACCTGCACCTCTTGTTAACCTCACTGGAAGATACAGATGCATGGTAGCTCTCAGTATTAATTTGGCCTATTAACTTCAATGAAAACTGCCTGAGTAAAGATCAAGCCAAACAGAATGGGAACTGCAGGATTTGATTTTTTTCTAACTGAAAGTAGTCTTTAAATTGTTGGAGCTGTTTAAACTTGCAAATAATTAGTTAATTTATTATCATCATCTGTCTCTTTGATCATTAGAATTGGCTGAAAAATGTTTTAAAAAAAGGATGAAAAGATGTCAGAGGGCCACAAGCCATCTGCCCTGCTCTCCTCAGCTGCACAGATGGGCACAGATACAAGCATTGTGGGAGCTTGATTTGGCAACAATATGAGCGTGAAGCCTGGTGCAGCTCTAGGGAGAGAGTTGAAGACCTGAGCCACCCAGAAGGTAGCTTGATTGATTGGCTGTTTTGTAAATGTCTGTCCATGTGCAATTTGCCTAGAAATACGATAATGTTCCCAAGAAATGTATTTTGATAGAAACGCTGTAACATATACAGTAAGATGAAATTCTTTCCCCCTTGCAGCAAAATGAAGCCAATTATATAATTACATAGATCTCTTTCCTCCCCAGTTACATTCCTGCTGGAGACTGAGGCCATGGAAATGAAGTAAAATAGTCATAGTGGCCAAATTCCACCATCTTTGAGGTCCTACTGCCAACCACCTTTTTCCATTGAAAAAAGGAGAATATTGCTAGGAAATAATGATGCTTTAAAAGTGAGCTTTCCTAAACTTGTCCCTTTTCTTTTGATCTGAGACAAAGTATTATATACACCAGCAAACACAGCAGGATAAGAAGGACATCTTTCTTGCAAGGTAAGGATAATTAGATAATGGATCATTTCAGCCTGGTGATCATAACACTAGTGATTTGTTTCTCCTGGCTTTAACAACAGGAACAAAGAATATCACCTGCTGGAATTCTGACTGATGTGTTAAGGCGATGATTTTCAATAACAGTTAAGATCTGAAATCCATACTTAAATACCTAAATAAGTAGGACAGATTAGGTAGACAGATCGGAATAAAATGAATAAAAATTTGATTACAACATCCCTGTTGACTGCAGGTATTATGGAGGTTTATGTAATGGTGGCTGGTTACAGGGAAAGATGGTATAAGTGCAGATGTTGCCTCATCAAAATGTTAAGCATAATAAACTATTATTTAACATTGTTTAACGACCCCTTATTTGCCAAAACACAAAGCCTTAAAATAAAACGTTCCCTGTGGCAAACAATGGAAACAATGTGTAAAGAAAGCTCCCAAATGAATTAGTGTATATTAGTTATAATTAATTTCTGATATACTTTTTCCTGAGCTGGACTCCCTCATTTATTTTTTGAATAGCACTTTTTCTTTTCTCTCTGACTATGTGGAGTATTGTCTGTGTCTCTTGTTAATTTTTCTCACCTCCTTTCATAATGCAAAGCCTGTTTCTTCCAAGCTGATCTCTTTGGACAAACTGTAATATTGATTTATATTGACAACACTGGGGTTGCACTAAATGTAAATCAGCATAGAGTCTAATCCAATAATTCTACTTTTGGCATGTTCTTTTCTGTAGTATTCTAAGGAAAACAATGAAGGGAAGTAATTCCGAGTGGGAACAGGCTGTGTGCCACTCAAACTGAGTGTCCATTTGAATTCAGGGAAAGTTATGTTTATAGTTTTGATATATGAATAAGGTAATATTTTTATCTAGAACAAAATATCATATTGCCCTGTTCAGAACTATTGGCTACTTTTAAAGATTTTCAACAGTTACTGGTGACTTTGGATGCCTCCATTTTTGGTGCCCAAACTTCAGACACGTTAAAGAGGCTTCCGTTTGAGAAAGCACTCACTCTTGGGGAAATTAGGTTTAATGAGTTTCAGTTTCAAATCTTTCTCTGAAAGATTAACTTATTTGTCCAAGCAGATCATCTGAATTCCATTTCTGTCAAGTTCAAAAGATCTATGCTTAGCTGATATTCATTGCCTCCCCTTTGTTCTTTTTTATAATGTTCATAAAGATCTAAATATTTTTCTATAGAAAGCTTTAGGAACTGAAATATTATAAAGAGGCTGTGTTACAACATCCAGTCTCTGGACTTCTAACTAAAAAGGTTTTTCAAGAGCTGTTGTAACATCCACTCACCAAAGTATTGGTCTAATTCATTCTTTTTTTAGATCATGTGTTAATATTTGATTGTAACAGTTTAAAACATAATACTTGTTAAAGTGTGTTGTTGCTTATCATCTAGCTTTCAGTAATTTCAAAGTCTGTAGAAAAGACTTCTGCAATACAATTTTAACAGCACCTTCTTGGTAGAGTCTTGATTTGAGATTGTCTTCTAATTCACTTCTGTGAGTCAGATCCTTTGCATGAGCTTCCATGTATCTTCTGATCATTATTTAATCTTTTTTATTTGGGGATATTTTTGTGACACTTTATACTGTTAAGGTGAGTACAGGTTATTAAGTTACAGTGGTTTAATAATGTGTTGGTTTATCTGGTACAACACATGTCTTTCCTAATCTTCAGTGATCACATTGCACTGATTTGAGCCTTTCTGTTTCTAGCTACACAGATGACTTCTGATATTTTCAAACTTGGGTTTATTTTATTGTGCATGCTGTGATTTCTTGTGTCATATTTATAATGTTGACCTTCAGTTTGGTATCTTAGCTACTGCGGACACCATACTTCTCTTTATAATGGATAGATGCCTTTTTGACATTGGTTTAAAATCTTACCAGTAAACCAAATGCTAACAAAACAGTTAATGCTGACCCAGGCTCCTTAGTTAAGGTCAATTTTTATTATCTTTATTATTTATTTTGGTGGTATCCTTTGATGGTAACAGTTTTTAGGGTGGGTTGAATGTAAATGACCAATGAACTTTTCATCATCCACCACTGAGATGCTCCTAATCACTGGCAGCTAGAGGTTGGAATGACAGCAGGTTTCTCGCAAATCGAGTCTCCCTGGGATACTTAAAACATGTTTTAGTTTATATTGTATAGCTTCCTGAGTATTCATCATCTTAGCAGTCCAGCCCTGCTGTCAGCAGTTTTGAAGTATTTGTTATTTTACACACTATGGACTCCTCTGTGCATGTCAGCCATTTATTTTCAGTTGAAAGAATTTGCGGAGCGTTTATTTTAAACTTGTTTTGATTTCTTTTACTGTATCTGCTCAAACTGGCATATCATTAGATGGCCAGTATTTTTACTTACCACTATGAAACTGTTCCTGCCCTGCTATGTCAAAGGAATTTACACAAATCATTTCATACTCTAATATAGTTTTTCGTTCTTTCTAAGGTTGTTGTTAAGGAGCAGATAGTTGTGCAGACAGTCTTTTTCTCCATTAGAAATCAGAATGTACCTTAATACTTTTGGGGCTAAAATCTGACCACTGAATAAAGTCTCTGCCTCAAGCCCTTACATGGTTCAGCAGTCATAGAACTTTTTTCTTTTTACAATTCTATGTTTTTGTCTTCAGTCTACTTCTGAGAACTTCTGCCAGAATTTCCCAGGTTATTATATTAGGCCCTGATCCAGCAAAGCACTTAAGCACATGAATAGCCCCACTGAGTTGACAGGACTAGTCACATGCTCATATTTATGCACATGCTTAAGTGCTTTGCTGGATTGGGGCCTTAATTTTTTTGTATCCTCTGCTGTTGCCATCTTCAGCTCACTATGATGTGATTCTCTTGCCTGAATCTATCCTTTCCTGACTCAGCAAAGCTCCCTTCCATTGGCGCTTTTACTGAAAGAGAGTCAAACTGTTTTTTTTCTTTTAGCTTTGTGAACCTGTCACAGACCAACTGAAATTTTTACACAGAATTTAAAAAAAACAACACATTTTGTGCTGCAAACTCTTTGCCTGGCTTGTATTAAATTTTACCATCACTTCACTAATGTTGTTCAAGTTTGTAACATTTTCATTATCCCAAAGTAGAAAAACTGCTTTTGTGAAGGAAATTGGCCTACTAAAAAAAAAAAAAAAAAAAGCATAGCACAAATAAGCACAGCAAAATGAGGATCTGTTTTCTCAATTTGTCCTGTATAAAGGCAAAGATTTTAAAAAACCAAGATCCCAAATCAGTATCCTTATGAGGAAATTGTTTTGAGAAGCTTTACTTTTATTTAGGAGCCTAAATAGTGGGCAGAATCTCAAAAGCACTCAGCAGCAATGTCTAAATGATGACAAACCAAGCTTATTTTGTCAGTGCTGCTTTGCAACTTTTTGTAATTAAACAAAGGGTAGTTTGTCTCAGAAAAGCTGCTTTTCATTTTGGGATAATGAGAAAATCCTTTTTAAAAAATCTTGGCTGAAATGTTATACAGACCTCCATTTCCAGTATTAGTTGGACCATGTTTCTCTAGAGCATGTGTATCAATTCTGTTGGGTGTGTTTAATTGGTGTCTCATGTCTTTGTGGATAAATTACTTTTAAAATAATGCAGTGATTAAACAGCTTCAATTTTAGGCATGTCATAGGCTTGGTATGTACAATACATCAAGCAATTTCCTGTTTCCTTCAGTATTGGAAGTTGCCTCAATGAAGTCAGCCTAGACACTTGCCTGGGAAGTGTAGATTTCATCTAACAATCCACTCTGCACTCCATCCCAATAGAGTTTAACTACTGGGGGAATGGATTTCACCCTGAAATGAGATGTGGATAGATAAGCCATACAGTCTGAGTTTGTGAACCTATTTCTTAGGTGTTAGAGCTTCCCCCAAACAATTTGTCTATGGACATAAGTTCTATTCCTTTTATTTATCAAGGGAGAAAATCATGTAATACCAAACCTTTGTTTCCAGCTAAATGATGTAAAGTGGTGGGAGACACTGGAAAAAGAAGGTCAGGATTGAAGAGCAATCACGATCACCTTGACACCAGAGATCTCAAATGGAAACTGAGGCTACGTCTACACTTCAGGCTTCTTTTGGAAGAAGTTTTTTTTGGAAGAGATCTTCCAAAGAAACGTCTTCCGAAAGAGCGTGTCCACACACAAAAGTGCATCGAAAAAGTGATGTGCTTTTGAGAAAGAGAGTGTCTGGACTGATTGGATGCTCTCTCACATAAAAGGCCACCTGGAACCAGTTCAGGCAAGGCTGTAGGTTACCAGTTGCTTCCGATTGCTGGTGCCAGAGACATGCACTTAAAGGGACCACCTGGACAGCCATTTCTCTGCTTCTGTTGCATGCTTGATACCTTTTTGAGGGACACCAAAGCTTTAGTGTGCCTGCTGTGGTTGCCCTCTTCCTTTTTGGACACCACAGCTTTTTCCTTTGAGCCATGGAGCTGGAGCTGACACTGGGCATGCGATGGCCCCATACAGCCATGCTGCAGTTTTTGCAGCACTTTCTGCCAGATACCTTCTTGGTCCTGTGCAAGCTGGATCCCAAGCTCATTCTGGGGACCCTCTCCCTGGGTGCGGCTGCTCCACTCTGGCAACTGCAGTCTACTGTGGAGAGGCGTTTTTGGAGGCTCAACACCACTTCAGACTGGTCGGACTAGCTGTCCATGGAGTGGCGGGATGACCAGCAGTGGCTCCAAAACTTCCACATGCAGAAGGCCACTTTTTTGAAGCTATGTGCCTGGCTCACCCCTGCCCTCTGGAGATGAGACACCCACCTGGAGCCGCCATGCCTCTGGAGAAGCGGGTCACAATAGCCCTTTGGAAGCTCACCACCCCCGACAGCAGTTCGGCATGGAGGTAAGGCACCCTCGGCCTGCAGTCCCTGCAGGGAGGAGGGGGAGCATGTTGGATAAGAGGGACCCTCGGGAAAGGGAGTTGGGGGCTGTGGGAGGCGGAGGGGGAAAGTCTCATCCCCGGGAGCTTGTGCCGTCCTGCCCTCACACAGCCCTGCTGCTGGGAGGTGGGGCAGCCTCATAGGAAGAGCCCACAGAGCCACCCCAGTCCTCCCCATCGGGGGCTCATACCCCATTCCTTCCTCACCTCCTTGCACTTACCCCACCCTATCCCCCCTTCCTGATGTAAAATTAAAGGACATGTGTGTTCAAAAATAGAAACTCTCTTTATTTAACAAAACTGGGGAGGAGGGATTAACCTCTGGGGAGACTGGGAAAAGAAGGTGGGAGAGGGGAAGAAAGAGGGTGGGAGAAGGGAGGGGGAAACCTGGGAGGAGGGAGCTGGAAGGGGGAAACCTGGGAGGAGGGAGCTGGAAGGGGGAAGCCAGGGCAAGAAAGAGGAGGGGAAGTATAAAACTATGGTACGCCCACATCTTCAGTACTGTGTACAGATGTGATCTCCTCACCCTGGAAAAGATATTTTGGCCTTGGAAAGGGTTCCGAAAAGGAGGTTGGGTCCATGGAGTGCTATTAGCCAGGGGGTAGGAACGGTGTCCCTGGCCTCTGTTTGTGGAAGGCTGGAGATGGATGGCACCAGACAAATGGCTTGGTCATTATATTCGGTCCATCCCCTCTGGGGTAGCTGGTGTTGGCCGCTGTCGGCAGACAGGCTACTGGGCTAGATGGACCTTTGGTCTGACCCGGTACGGCCGTTCTTATGTTCTTATGTTCTAAGCTCAGGGCTCAGGGTCGGGGGTCTCACTGGACCACTTTGATTTTCACGCAAACCTGCTCCTGGGTTGCATGTGGCCTTTGGTGGCCAGGCTGGCAGCTATTCTGCCCTAGACGGCCACTTTCCTGTGCCTAGTGAGGAGGTTGTGGACGTTGGAGGCCTCCCCCCAAACCTGGATGAGGTCCACGATCTCCGCACTAGACCAGGCAGGTGCCCGCCTCTTGCGGACCCGGGCAGGCCCTTGGGAGCTGCCACCTAGTCCCGGGAAGAGGCGGAGGGCTGGGTGGCAGCGGGTGGCTGGCTCGTGCTATGCCAGGTGCAGGGTCTGCTGGCTGGGTGCTGGCAGGTTTGTACCTGGCACGGGCACCATAGTTAGACCGTGCCCCTTTAAGGGCTCCGGGGCCGGAAGGGGGGCTGAAGAATTTCCCTGGGTGAGCCCAGAGTGGCCAGCAGGGCAAGCTGGGGAGGGCTAGCCTCCAACTAGTTCGAATTAAGTGGCTACACAGCCCTTAATTCGAACTACTTAATTTGAACTAGGCGTTAGTCCTCGTAGAATGAGGTTTACCTAGTTCGAATTAAGTTCGAACTAGCAGTTCGCATATGTAGCGCCTATGAAAGTTAATTTGAACTAACGGCTGTTAGTTCGAATTAACTTTTTAGTGTAGACATACCCAAAGTGTGTGGCCTCCCCTGAGCCTGGCAGCAGGATCCTGGGCATGCTCAGGGGCTGCTTGCAGTGTCCACGTGCCATGTAGTAATACTGAATGTGGTTGCATGTGCATGGACCACAGCACAATGTCCAGCCCAAGCAGCCTGAGTGACATTCGTCCCCCCTCCGCCCTCTGTGCACCTGCCTCCCCTGCCCTGTGTGTGTGACAAAGTGAGACCACTCACCTCACTTGCAATTTTTCTGACAAAACTCTGTAGTGTAGACATACCCTGAATGTACCCAGTTGACTCTAGAGTCTCAGCATGTAACATTAGCTGCTTAGCAAAGATCTCTTTTCTGCACCACTTATCGCTGATGGGGCCAGGTTCAATGCAAAAAAGGAGACAGAAAGGGAAGCATATGCTATGCATTAAATTTGGAAGTACAGCTCTTTCCCAAAAATTAGGCTGTTACAAAAACTGTTGTCGATATATAATACGCACTAGAATGCTCTGGTTTATGCTGACTAGAGCTGGGCAGGTTTTCCAGTCTGTGAAAAATATCAAGACTTTAAACATTTTTTCTTGTTCCATATAAAGACAAAACTAAGATCTTTCTAACTTTTTCAAAAGAGGTAATAACCCTCTCCTTCTCAGAATAGTCTAGCTTCCAGGTCCCTCATGTGGGCAATAAAAGTTCCAGGTTCAGGTGCCTGCTTTTTCCAACACACACCAGACTATAAGTTATCTTCCTCTCTAGCCGAAAGGACACAGCTTTCACAGGAGAGACTGAGAGTACTCCACTCCCAAATAGATGATCGCCTGCTTGTTAGGGCACTCACCTTGTCTGGGAGCCAATGGGGAGCATTAGTGGGGTTCTGTGCAGGTGTGAGGGTCCACTTGTCCAAAGCAGCTGGCAGGATTTCATGTCATTTGTCTTACATGAAACCATTATTTTCCATGTATGGACTCAGTTGGTCTTAATTCAGTAGTGCAGGATTTTTCCTTTTCCTTCCTTTTTTAATCCAAATTTATTTTTGTTAGGCTTTGAAATAGGCCCTGTGATGGAAGGACTCCCTGGCTATGTCTACACAACAGCGTTATTTCAGAATAACTGACATTATTACGAAATAACATAGTGTGCGTCTACACTACAAGCCTTTTACTTTGAAATAATGTCGAGCTGGAAGACTTCTGACTACTACTTGTGGTAACCCTCATTTCACGAGGAGCAAGGGAAGTCGAAGGGAGAGTGTTCTTCCTGCAACTTCCTGCTGTGCAGAAAGTGCCAAAAGCGTAATTAAGCTATTTCGACTTCAGCTATGCAATTGACATAGCTGAAGTTGTGTAGCTTAATTCAACTTTAGCCTCGCTAAGGATGTACTCCCATTGACTTCAAAAACTTTTGGATAATCTCTTTGTGCAGTGCAGCCACACTTGAATAGAGTTGGCTCGTGATGACCCGCTGTTTTGAGATATGTCACAGAATGCAAACTGCATTCAAGAGTTGAGCAACTGTTCGTATTTAAAAAGTGAACAATAATTCATATTTCACTTTGTAACATTCTCCATTTTGAATTCAAAATATTCACAGTTAAAAAAAGTTTCCTCATATTTATGCTCATTTCTGAGGTACTATTCCCTTCATTGTCTGGGTTGTGTCGATGTTTCTATCCCTATTCTTCAGAACTTTATAACTCGGCCATGAAATTTTGCCCTGAGCTAAATTTTGACAGGAAAAGTCTTTGTCGAGGTGCATATTTTTATTACAAACTTTATATCCTTGTAATTGTGTTTAGCTTATATTACTGAAAATCTTTCTTGTTTTTAATATTCTAAAGAGTAACTTGGCAATATAGATCAGACCTCTTTAATTTGATCTTGACTTTCTCAATTTGATTAATGGCAAAAAAATGTACAAACCTATAATTCACTTATAACAACAAAAAAATGAGGCTAAGATAATACCATAATGTTTAGAATAGGCAGCTGTATGCTTCCCAATGTCTGAATGATGAAGAAAACTCTGCATGAAGATCTCACCTTTCCAAACCATAGATCTTGTTGAATGGAAAAGAATATTTCCAATATCAGAAATATTTACCATCACAGCAAGGCTTAAATTCTAAAATACCATTTCCCAGAGCCTTCAAGGCTCTGGACTTTAGCCACAAGAGGAGTAAGCAGGGTACTGGGACTTGTGGTTTCAGTCTTGCAGGGCACTTTTCAGGGCTGAAGTCCCAGACTTCACAGTAGGTGCCATGGTTCCAACAGATTTGAAAAATATTTACCAGAGTTCCACTCTGATGGGCACTGGCTGAATTTAAGCCCTCCATCTGAGAGCTTCCAATAAAACAGTGATTTGTTAGTAGGATCAGCCTTAATAAGAATATTTGAAGTAGAAGCCTATTGGAAATATATCAGAATATAATCAATGAAGAAGGGAAGTAATGGCTTTTCCACCTTCTCCTTTTCTGTTTCTTCGCATTCTCTTTGTTTTAATTCCTCAGTAAGACAGTAATATAACATAACTGCTTACAATCTATTCCCATCAGAGCCCTGATCTGAGAATGAAATATGCTTCCTCACCAGGATATGATTTATATATGTCAAGTTTGTTAATTATGGGGTTTTTTTAAAATTACCTCAGGCACTTTAAACCTTTGGTATAGCTTCAAACACAGATGCTATCTCCTTATATATCCCTGACTGCTGTAAAACAAACTGTTGCTAATATTATATGATGCCCACAAGTTTATAGTGAGTGAATTCATAAGACAGAATGATGAACAAAGATCCAGCCTTTGCTGATACTGTTGAGATAGTGTTTTAATATACTTTGGCAGCGAATGCGTGTCTGTTTGTTCTCTATGGTCTTCCTTGATATTTCCTTTGGCCTCTCCTTGAAGCAATTCAATTACCATTTGACTGACTCGGAATACAGGAGATTGTCAAATCACACTTAGTGATATTTCCTGTGTTCCCTGCTATTCAGATCTTGCTCACCTATTGGACTCTAAGAAGGAGGCTGTGTTTGTTTGGACAGAGAACTTTTGCCAAAGGTAATACAGAATTCTTGTTACACCACCAGACATCTAATACATCTAAGACATGTTCATGCTCCTTTTTGGAGTTTCAAACCATTTTTTGTGATGGATCCAGTAACACTGTAGGGGCACGTCTACACGGCAGGACTTAACTCGAAATAAGCTATAAAAATTGAGCTGCATCAATTTAATAGCTTATTTCAAAATTGGGAGTGTCTAAACAGCACTTATTTCGGAACTGAGCACTCTTCCTCCAACTTTCCTTACTCCTCGTACAATGAAGGTTATAGGAGCTGGAGTAAGAAGTCCTCCAGTTTGACAGTATTTTGACATTATTTTGAAATAACTACCTGCTGTGTAGACATGGACTAGGTTATTTTGAAATAATGTTGCTGTGTAGCTGTACCCTAGATTACATGATATCTAATTTCATGCTAGGTTTTTCTGAAGACTTTGATATGCACTTACAAGCATGAGAAGTTAACATGAATTCAGCACAACTATAGAGCTATTTCCCTTGTCAACCTCTTTAAGGTCTGCATTGGCAGATAAACACCAGCAGGAGAATGCAAAGTCCATGCCCTTCATGCGGGAGCCACAGGAACCCAGAAGTCCACAGATTATGGCGTAACAAAAAAAAGGACATCAGTGCAGGTCATAGGGCTAAAACAAAAGATCTAGAAGGGTCATGGAGCAAAGAAACTCCTGCTTATTAAACTGACAACCACGGAGACTGAGTGCAAATTTCCTCAGATTATCCCACTGTTTTTCCTGAATCCAATCAGTTAGGACTAGAGATCTAAAATTCTGTTTAATTGGTTAACCAGTTAAACATAATGTTTATCTGGTTAAGCAATTTATAGGGGAGATACAGGGGATGAGGGCATCCCACCACAGACGAGGCTGGTTCAGCCAGCTGGAGTGCCTCTGCTTGTGGCTATTTGCTAGTCAAGGTTTGTATCACAAGAGATTGTTTCTGTTTGTTTATTGGGTGACCTGATTTTTACAGCTGCTTTCACCCACAATTAAGTTTGTTTCAATGTTTATTATAAAAGGTCTTTATTAAAACAAAACCTAGGCTTACAGGTCTGCACTTTGGTGTTTGTGAACATTCACAGGAACAAAATGAACAGGATGAATCAAAACCCAGTTTCTAATTTGTGTAAAACATGTTTGTGAACAACTCATATTATTTCACCACATTTACTGCAATTTATTGTAGGTTTTGTTGCTATTAGCTGTTTTTTTCCCTTTCTCCCATGTGTTCCATTAAAATGGCTCATCCCTCTGAAGCTTTTTGTAACTGTCTTTCCTTTGCCAGAGTCACGCAAAATTAACACTGTAACTTGTCCAAAACAAATTAAAAGGCGCTCAAGAACTGTCCCTAAGTACTGTGTCTACCCTGGCCAGCCCCCAAGATCCATTCCACAGTGAGTTTTAATATATTTAGTCACCATTATGTTGGCTAATTTACACTTTTAAAGTCTCTGTATAGAATAAAAAAAGCTATTTCACCACTGTATACTGATTCATAAAAATAATCAAGTAATTGATAACACTTAAGAGCTCACTTTATTCTACATCTTGTCAATGGGTATTTTATTTGATTCTTTTTAAGGCTAATCTTGTATGGAGTCATTGTTCGAAATTTTTTACATTTTATTTATACTGTAATTTAAATGGTGGTACTTGGGATACATTATCAGTGTCATGAGCTCACAAAAACCTTATTCTATTGCCCTACCTCTTATAAAGTAAAAAAAATAAGACAACACTGAAGACTGAAATGATTTCAAACCCCACATGAATAAATAATATAAATACTAGTAATGACAAATTGCCCTTTAGCCTGCTTTATAGTGCTTTATATCTCTTGAACACGGAATCTGCCATAGTGTAGTCCAGTACTTTCCAGACCAGTCTCTCAAGGTATGTCTACGCTACAAGGTTATTTCAAAATAAGTTATTTCAGAATAATAACTCCCGAAATAACTATTTTGAAATAGCACATCCACGCTGGAGGGAAGCCTCGAAATTAGTCTGTGGATGCACTACCTCGATTTAGGAAGCATCAGGGAAGAATGGTCCTGGGGAGGAGCTAGGTATTCCAAAATATCAGCAGTGGACAACCCACAGCAGTGGACAAAATAGCAATTTCAAAATAGGTGATTGTTCCTTGTGAAATGAGGGTTTATTATTCTGGAATAAGAACCCTGTAATTTTGAAATGAATACAAAATAATGGTCTTGCTGTGTGGATGCTCACCTTTTGTAATAATTCACATTATTTCAAAATAACACGGTAGTGTAGATGTGCCCTTGGTGATGGGCATTACTGAAGAAGGTGTAAGGAAATCTGGGAATGGAGAAGTAAAGAATAATCTTTCCATAGGAGACATTTTTGTATAATTCCAGGCTATTGGCAGCTGTCTTCTTTTCCAAAGCCTGAGGGTTTGTATTCCTCATATTTTTAATCCTGTCTAATGCAATCATAGATGTTCTCATCTTTCATATAAATCTCATTCTTTGTTTAATCTTGATAATATTTTGGAATCTATGTTGTATTACAGCAGTGAGTTCCATCAGTGAATTATAATTGATGAAAAAGTGTTTCCTTTTGTCAGTTCTGAATATACTGGCTTTCATTTTCATTGGAGATCCCATAACCTTGTGTTAAGAAAGAGGGTAAAGAGAAATACCTCTTTTATCTTCTCAGTACCATTCACTATTATATATATCAAGTTCCCCACCCCTGAAATATACCCTGTATTCCTCTCACCTCTTAACTAAACAGTACTGATCTCTTCAGTCTCACAGCATGCTCAAGACATCTTTTCTGTGTCCATTTCTGTAATATCTTTCTTTGAGATGGGGGAATCAGAATTGAACACCAGCTAATGTGCAACCGGTGTTCCTTTCTGAGAATATGACAGATAATATCTTAATGTCTCTATCTAAATTCATGGTACATCTACATCTTGAATGCTGTGTGCAGATGTGGTCACTGCATCTCAAAAAAGGTATCTTGGGGTTGGAAAAGGTTAAAAAAAGGGCAACAAAAATGTTTAGAGGTATAGAATGTCTGCCCTATGAGGAGAGATTAATAAGACTGGGACTTTTCAGTTTGGAAAAGGGATGACTGAGGAGGAATATGATAGAGGTCTATTAAATCATGACTGATGTGAATAGAGATGTTTACTCCTTCCATAACACAAGAACTAGGGGACACCAAATGAATTTAATAGATGATAGGTTTAAAACAAAAGAAAATATTTCATCATACAATGCACAGTTAACCCGTGGAACTCCTTGTAAGAGGATTTTGTGAAGTCAAGTCTATAGCAAAGTTCAAAAAAGAGCGCTATGAATTCATGGAAGATTGGTCCATCAATAGACATTAGCCAGAATGGGAAGGAATGGTGTCCCTAGCCTCTGTTTGTCGGAAGCTGGGAATGGGCAACAGGTGATAGATCACTTGGGGTACGTCTACACTAGCCCCCTAGTTTGAATTAGGGAGGCTAATGAGGGTGACTGAAATTGCAAATGAAGCACGGGATTTAAATATCCTACGCTTGATTAGCATATTCCCAGCCGGTTGCCATTTTGGAAACTGACTAGCCCGAAGTAACTGCCCGCGTCTACACACGGCAGAGAAGCGCGATTCCAAGATAAACCCCTTAGTTCGAATTAACTGTTAAACCTCATGAGGTTTATCTTGGAATCACGCTTCTCTGCCGCGTGTAGACGCGGGCAGTTATTTCGGGCTAGTCAGTTTCCAAAATGGCAACCGGCCGGGAATATGCTAATCAAGAGTAGGATATTTAAATCCCGTGCTTCGTTAGCAATTTCGGTCACCCTCATTAGCCTCCCTAGTTTGAACTAGGGGGCTAGTGTAGATGTACCCCAAGTGATTACCTGTTCTGTTCAGTCACTCTGGGGCACTGTTGGAAGACAGGATGCTGGGCTAGATTGACCTTTGGTTTAACCCAGTATAATTTTATGTTCTTGAATTCACTTATTGTTATAATGTCCAGTGCTCAGTACCAGGGCACTTGCTGGCTCAGATTTGAGGCCCTCAGAATCCTGTTTGACAATATTTTTTTTTAAATGTGAAAGCCATTTCCTTTAGAAATGTCTTGATGTCATTTCCTCATATTCAGCAGCACCCTTCTAGAACCCACCTACACCTTTTTTCATCTTTCACATGCATTTAACCTTTTCAGTGAATCTTAGTCTTACCAAGCATATCTCCAGATTCTATTAACATGAAAGGAGATTCATCTGAAAATTGGCAGGAATGAAATGCATTCTAGAATAGGGAAGAGACTAGTTAGTGATAGTGTAAAAGGTTCTGATGTTCAGTTCTGATTGGATAAACTTTCTGATGTTTGGACCTTTATCTAGAGGTGGTTTAGGGTCAGATCCTCAGCATATGAATGTTTTGAGTCTCCCTGTAATGAATCCCTCCTTCATCCTAAACAGCATGACTGTATAGCTGAAGCACATTTATTAGTCTCTCCATGGACAATGGGTAGAGTTCCCCTTTAGGGAAAATAACCCCTCTAGCCTCATCCCTTATGCCTGAGGTCTCTCATGGATGAAGCCCTGAGGGTGCTCCCTCCAGAGAAACACTATGTCTACCTCCAGGAGTTCGCATGCATCCCACCATGAGACCCTAGCTCCCACCCCACAGCATCCAGGGAATCCCTGGGCTGGACAAAGCCATGGGCTGCCAGAGCCCTTCCAGTCATGCTTCTTGTACTGAGGCCCCAAACCAACCCATGCAAAAAGATTTTTTTTCCAAAGAACCTGAGCTTTTGATATGCGCCATGCAGGTTCTGAGGTAGCTGAGGAGTTGGTATGTGCTACTCAGCTGAAGTCCAGGAAGATTACTGATGAACCTGCATAGTGCATAATAATATATAACATTTTCCTCTGAAAATCCCACAAAATCCTGGCCTATTTTACTTGCTGTTGATGACTCTCTCAAAAGGAAGTATTGAGATGGAGGACAACTAGGCCACCTGATGAGTGGCCTAGTTAGTAGTGGAAAGCATGTAAATAGAAAATTTCTTTCCATGAAAGACAGGAAACTGGGATGGGAAAGTTAGGAGAAGAGAAAAACAGAGGAGAGCTCAGGGAATAAAGCTGGAATTGTAAGGCAGAAATGCAAATGTATAATATCTGGATAATGTGAATTGGACCATGGGAACCTCTACGTAGTGTTTGGGGCTGATAATCTTTTAAATGTCAAGGTTAATTTGTTTTGTTTGAACCTGTAAACTTAAAGATGAGGAAATTCTGCAAGTCTACAAAATGGAGCCTAAAACTCCATTTTGTATCTGAACATTCTCTCTAATGTCATCCATTTTAAGATCTACATTCTAACACGTCCACAGGTAACTGTTAGATTTTAAACACTCACTTACCTGTTGGGTGTGATTTGCATAGGTTATGAATATGCATGAGCATTCCAAAACCAACCTATCAGTTTGTACCACGCTCCAGGTGCATCATTTGACAACCAATCATTTTAAACCATTGCGGCCTATGCATATTCATGAGGCCAGGTTATAAAAGGTCTGACCGAACGATGGTTTGTTCTGGTCCTCGGGCTTATCCTGAGATCAGGGCGTCGTTCGCGTTGGGTTTAGGCTTAGGCAATAGGCTAAGAGTGAATGTCAGTATGAAAAAGGTCCTGTAAAGATCTTGTCTTTTGAGAATTGGACGGAAGGTCCTCTTCTCTCTCTTTTAGGTTAGGCTAGTTAGTTTAGTAATTAGGTAGGTTAGTTCACGTCGTCGTGTTTGTTCGTCAGGCTGCGTCGGGTCAAAGCATTTCGGCCGTCGTCGAGTCTGTACGTCGGGTGCGTCGCGTGTTAGCTTAGGGTTTTATTTTAGGTTAAGGTTAGGATAGGTAGAGACGGAGTCTAGCTTCCATCGCCGGTTCCAGAGGCACCGAAGGGCCTGAAGAATCGCTCTTCACGGAAGGTGAAGCCCGCAATTCTACCCAGCTCTTCATGGGACTCCTGGCTGTTCCTCTCCTGAGGTCCGGAAAGACCGACGGATTGAGGTCGTCAGCTTCAACCCAGAGACAGCCGGCAAGGGACGCCTGGTCGTTCCTCTCCTGAGGCTTTCAAATAGCCAAGGGATTGAAGGCCGCCAGCACCACCTCAATCGTCCTCCCATCGCCGTAGACCCTGTAAGTAGGAATAGGGACCTGGAGGGACTTCCCCTTCTTGTCCGTGTAGTTTAATAGGGGACTGCCCCCTTATTTGTTAATTAGAGGTATACCATCTTTTACAAATTTTTACTGTTTGTTAAATTGAATTCACTTAATATAGTCTTGTGGTTATCACTGAAAACCCAAGTCTTAAGTTTTTATTTCACGCGCCATCTCAATCTAAGCGCTGACACTCTGCCGGTGATCAGATACGGAATAGGGGTCCCAACCTGAAACACCATCCCTAAGCGGATGAGTCGGGTTATCTAATAACTCTCTGGGAAGTGTCTTTAGACATCTTTGACCTTCCTGATTCTGTTCAACAGACAGGTAACAGAATGATGAGGAGGATTGAGATTTAAGAGATTCTTCTGTTTAAATGGATCTATATCTCTTGATTTGCCAATACCAAATGTTGAATCCAATGTATGATAAAGGTCAAATTTGGGTTGTTGGCACGGACACATTAAACAGACACGGTATAGAAAATATACTTGACTTCATTCCTTTAGTATAGACAATTTTCTGTATCCTCAGTTTCAAGATTTATTTAAAATTTCACGTAAATAATTTTCAATAACAAAAGTGAGGGAAAAGCAGTTGTTTATGGAAGGTAGGATTCTTAGATATATGGTTCTATCCTTACTTATGCTAACTAAGGTGTTATGTCTACAAAACTGGTCTGGAAATCTCATATGGAAGGGAACTCGGGGAATATTTTGTGTCTCTTTTTATGTCTTATTGGGCTGGAATAGTGCCAGAAAATGTCATAGTATTATTGTGTGTTTCTTTCTACATCCTATCAGATCCAGAAAGGGCAATGTGAAAATGAAAAACAACTTGGTGTGGAGAGGAACAACATGGCATGCAAATAAAGGTTTTTTTATTTTATTTGGTATTTGCTTGAGTGCTTCACAGAGAAGGGAAGATGTCTCATTTAACCCTCTTCCTTTTCTTGTTCTAAATTTAATTTCTATGTCTTTAGTGTCTAATTTTTTTTAATGAAAAATAACCAATAACTTTTTCTTAAGTAAGTAGTGAGAGGAATACAAAATAAGAGAGTGCCACAGAGTTAAAAAGGTATATATTATGAGTTATACAGTAAATAAATAGAAATATTATCATTAAATTATTTTAATTCGATTAATCTCATTTGATGAGTTAGGATCATTACTAGTGTAATTCTATTGGGTGGACTGGAATTATTAACTTAATTCACACTATGGGTACATCTACACTGCACACTTATTTTGTAATAAGCTATTTTGGAGTTTATTTTCCAAAAGAGCTTATTTCAAAATAGCACGTTTATACACAAAAAGTGCATTGAAATAGTGCTTAGCATTTTCGAAATAGAGCATTCACACTGATTGAACTCTAACTTGCATTTAAGACCACCTGGACCACTTCAAGCAGGGCATCAGGATGCAGTTACTTCCTGGAGCTGCTGCCTGAGGCTTTCTGACACTTGTGCTTAAAGGGACCCCCCTGTACAGCTGTTCCTCAGGTTCTAAAAGCTGGACACCAGTTCCAACAGGTGGGATCAGCTCATTATGGAGTGGTGGGTTGACCAGCTGTGGCTCCACAATTTCTGCATGAGAAAGGAGATCTTTCTGGTGCTGTGTGCCTGGCTTGCCCCTGCCCTCGCACAATTGGATGCCCAGATGAGACCCACCATCCCTCTAGAGAAGTGGGTTGCCATCAGTGTGGAAGCTTGCCACGCTGGACAGCTACCAATCTGTTGGGAATCAGTTCAATGAAGGTAAGTTGACCATTGGGGCCCTCTGCATGTAGATATGGCTCTCTCAGGCTAAAGTCCTGGGGGAGAAGTACTGGATGGGGAACCCCAGGCAAAGTGGCAAAGCAGGGGTTGAGGGTGGTGGTGGGGGCAAGCCCCCTTCCCTGGACGTTATTTTCAGTCCCACCCTCACAGAGTCCTTCCGGGGGATGGGCTACATAGAGGGTGGCTCCTGGTGTGGTTGGGGAAGGTAAAGGGGGTGGGGTTGGGACGTTCCAAGGGCTGTGACATCCTGTGATTCTCTGTTTGTTTGTCTCCTTCTACAGGTGGTGAGGGCCATTAACACCGTCCTGCTGCACAGGGTCATCCACCTCAGCAATGTGGATCCCATTGTCAGCAGCTTTGCTGCCATTGGCTTTCCCAAATGTGGGGAGGCTATTGACGGCACTCACATCCCCATCCAGACACTCGTCATCTCTCTTCATAAACCACAAGAGCTACTTCTTGATGGTCCTGCAGGCCCTTGTCGACCACCATGGGCAGTTTATTGACATCTATTTAGGGTTTGTCCTGGAAGGCACATGACACCTGTGTCTTCAGGAACTCCAGTCTATTCCAGAAAATGGAAGCCAGCACTTTCTTCTTCAAGTGCACCATCAAGATGTGGGCATGCCACTGTGCATCATGGGAATATGGCCTAGCCTCTCCTGCCGTGGCTCATAGAGCCCTATACCGGACACCATGACCCCAGTCAGGAACACTTCAATGCCTGGCTGGGCAGGGCCCACATGTAGACAGAGTACACCTTTGGGCATCTCAAGGCAACGTTCGGATGCCTCCTCATTCGGCTGGATGTAGGGGAGCAGAACATCCCCCCGGTGGTGGCCACATATTGCGTTCTCTACAGCCTGTGTGAGTGGAAGGGGGAAGCATTCCTCCCTGTGTGGAGGGCAGAGGCCAGCCAGGTGTACAAGGCCTTTGAACAGCCATCCGGCAGGCCCATCAGGCTGGGGTGCACATCCGCGGGCCCTGAGGGACAGTTTTTCACAAGAGCCCCAGTAACACTCTCCCCGGAGCCTCCCTACTTGGGACCTGTGCATTGCCACTCTCTGCCTTTCCTCCATCACCCTTCCCCCTGCCCTGCAGAGACAATAAAACTGACAATTTTTTGGCAACAATAAACAATGTGTGGTTTTTATTTGGGCTCAGAGTAACTGGGGAGGGCCTGGAGAAAGAACCTGGTAGAGGAGAGGAGTGGGGGGATGAGAAACTTTGAGGGAGGAGGAGGAATGGGGAGGAGAGGCTCAGGGCTGGGAATGGGATTGGCCCAGGCTCGATCGGTTCCACCACCTCGAGTGCAGGGACCTCAGCGACCAAGGTGTCGGGAGGCTAGGGGGAGAGACAGGAGGTGGAGCTGGAACAGGTTTAGGCATGGAAGGAAGGGCAGGAACAGGAGCAGGAGCCTGGCTCCAAGTGGGTGAGGAGAGACTGAATGGTCGCTCACATGGTGCGGCCCTGCTGCAGCAACTCCCTCCACGTCTCTCTGAGCAACTGCATGTCCTCCTGGAGCCTCTGGATCTTACTATGGCCCATAGGATCTTAAAAAGGAGACATCAATGGACTTTTGATGAGGACCTATGTTAGGGAGGACTTTAACCCATGTGTTTGTGCAGCGTAGTTGGGATAGACTAATGAGAGAAAAATCCTTAAATAGTTAGGATTAATCAGTATTTTTCTGAATAGTCATTAAAATAATGTGCAGTTATCAAGTCACAAATCCTAACCAAACCACATTTTATCTTCATTGTGGGTAAGGTAGATTTTTTAAAATTTAATCATGACAAACATATGTCATTATATAGTACATGCTTTAAAATCATGGGACACATTGCATACCAAAAATGTAATGCCATTTTTTTCTCTTTCATTTTGGAGAAAACTAAACAAAAAAAACCTATGCTTTCCAGTATAGCGGCATAATTAGTCACAGAACATCAAAATCACATACATGAAGGAAAATATACATATGGATTCTATTTACTTGCCCACATGTATATATTCTAGTGAGAAGGGAGTTGCTATGGTTATAGCATATTGACAAACATTTAGGGCCAAATCTTCTGCTGATGTAAACCGTTTATTGATGTCAATGTAGTTAACTTTATTTGTGCTAGGTAAGGATAGCAATGGTAAGGGCACCTATCAAGTTAAGTAGATGGATCGTATGTTTCTAAACTAAATATGTAAACAAAATGGGAAGAGATTGACCTAGATCCTCTTCTGCAAGTCCCTTTTGAAACAAATGTCTGGGAATTCTAGTTAAAGCTACCTCTGTAGATGGTTACAAAAGTTCCTTTTATTCTAGGCCAACATACCTAGAGCAAGTTTGTAATTACAGAAAGAGGATGGAAGAACTTAAAAACTGTAATTGAATTGCAAGTCTATTAGAAACATATATGTAGAATTATTTTAAAGCATTTCCTAGTAGTGATTGACATGTACTGTATAATATTATAGATGCATGGAATAATGGGTGACAGATGGGAAGTGTGTAAACAACTTGAACTTTTTCTTTGTTCCAAAACGATGAGTTGTCATCCAGCGGAAAGGGGAGCAAGAAGATGATTAGACTGCTGACGGGAAAGAGGAATTTTGCCTCACTAACAAAAACATTAATAAGTCTTCCAATATTTCTGATTCAAGTCAATGGAAAGGCACTTCGCCACATGGAATAGAACCATATGCTCTTAAAAGGTGTAAGTGATAAAAGGAATAACACCATAGAATTCGAGGTGCTTAAGGTAACAGCAGAGGCAGACAGGTGGATAGTAATATATGGCATAGAAGTACCATTTTCATGTGCATCATTTCTGGTAATGAGAGCCCCTAAAGCAATGTTGAACTACAGTTCACAGTATAGACTGAGTGATAGTGATAGACAGCCTATGTTAGCTTACTACACTTTATGATGTCCCTGGCACCACCACTCTCATAAACTACTGAACAGCCAAAATAAAAACTTGACATGTGAACATCCTTGAACTTCTCAGGCTGTCTGACTCAAAATTCACTTTCAGATCTGGTTTTGTGCTTTAATTTTTTAGTAGACCCTTTTATTCAAATGTGCCCCTCATCTTTAGCTACACATAATAATGCAACAACTCCCAAGACTTGTTTCGACTCATTTTTATGTCTTATCTAAAATATCAATATATAGTTCAAATGACCAAATAGGACCACCAAGGTTTAATTGTGTTTCTGAGGATGCCTTTGGATTTGACAATAATTAAATTTCGAAAATGAAAGTAAAATGGTGTCCCCTTAGGGAAAGCACACTTCTGTGGATTTGCGTGGCAGTGGGAAGAGAGAAGGGGAATGGAGGATCAGCAGACTGTTCATGGGGATGATATGTCCCACCATACCCCTTTGGAACCTTTGCTCTAAGGGAGTTCTCTTCACATCACAGTCCAAAGGCATTGCTTGTAGACAGAGAAGGGTCAGGAACATGACCAACAGATGTGAATTACGTGGATTTAATACCTAAAACCATACATATTTCCCAAAAGGGACAGTCACATCTTGAAAAGTGAATGTGGCTCTAGAATAGTAAGGAGAATTCCATCTCTCTACTAACAGGTATAGGTCTCCCACCCAAAGCCTTTGTACATGGAGAAGCTGTGGAGATTTGTTGTTTATGTTTGTTTTTTTAAAATGTTTGATTGGTTTTGTGAAACTTCCAAAACTTTAAAATTAAATATAGTTTTAAATTAAACAATTTTTTCTTGGGAATTTTTTCATGAAATACTTGACCTTTTGTAACTAGGTCTATGATGCTGTCCTATGTCTTATAGTACAGATTTCTTAAACATTTAACCCAGCCACCATTTTCCCGCAAGCATAGTTATTGCAAATAGAAATTGTAATATTGACTAGTTAAAGGGGCAGCTCCTCAACTGGCTTAAATGAACATGGCTCCATGGAATTAGAACTAGGGGCCACCAAATGAAATTAATAGGTAGCATGTTTAAAACAAACAAAAGGAAATTTTTCTTCACTCAGTGCACAGTCAGCCTGTGGAACTCCTTGCCAGAGGATGTGGTGAAGGCTAGAACTTTAACAGGGTTCAAAATAGAACTAGATAAATTCACAAAGGTTAGGTCCATTAATGGCTATTATCCAGGATGGGTAAGGAATGGTGTCCCTAGCCTCTGTTTGTCAGAGTCTGGAAATGGATGACAGGTGAGAGATTACTTCTCGATTCCCTGTTCTGTTCATTCCCTCTGGGGCATCTAGCATTGACCACTGTTGGAAGAAAGGATATTGGGCTGGATTAGACCTTTGGTCTAACCTACTATGGCCATTCTTATGTACTTATGAATTCCTGATCTGCAGTAAACAATGGGTTTAGATAGCTAAACACAGCATTTTCACCTTTAATCGCAAAACTGGCTTCTTTTCAAGATGAGGCTCTTACTTTTTAGCCTGCAGTATAAGTTTATGTGCATTAACATAAAGAGAATGGAATGCAATAAGCCCATATGTGTAAACAGAAGGAAGTTTCAAAATAAACAAATCAGGCACGTCTAAATTGAAAACTGTTCTGTATTATCTATATTGTGGACAACAAATACTGCTTTAAGAGTTAAGTTTTAGAAAGGCTTTAAGGGCTGGTAACTATAGAATATTATTAAGTCACTTTGAGGGAAAACTTGTTATGATCTGAAGTAATTTTTGATTAAAACAAATTGTAAATTTAAGGACTGATTCAAAGCTCACTGGAGTAAGCAGGCAAATTCACATTGACCTTAATGAATTTAAGATAAGTCTCATATATTTCAGGGTGATCTAATCTTGGCAAAAGTACGGAAAATTTACAGTTGAATTAAGTTATGTATGAAACCATTTATGAATGAAATAATAGAAAAACATATAAATAATATCTGTGGTTTCTTTTTCCCCGTGTGAACTGTATTGTATATGAGAGCAATGTTTCTATTTTTTAATCTGAGTAGTGTAATCTGGTAGGCGGGGGAAACAAGAGAGAGAGAGAGAGAGAGAGAAGAGATGTGAATCTATTAATTGGGACATAGTTTGTAAATTAGTAAAATGTGAATTGATTTGACTTTGCTGAGAGTGAATTCATAATTATATCATTTTTTAATGAGAAAGTGTTAAATTCATTCTCATTTATCCTGTATTTCACATTTAGCAATATATTGATAACATATTTGACCAACCGGAAAAAACTGTATCATTAAATTATCTGAATAATTCAAAGCATGAATATTAAATTTGATGTCAAGACATATATCAATCAATTCTGTCAGCTTTTTAAAGATTATAAATGTCAATTTTTCTTCTCCCTTCTTTCCATTTGTTACATTTTTTCCAAAAAACAAAAAGACTGCAAACAAATATTTTGGCTACTAAGTGCTTGTTATTTATTATTAATGTAGCACTATACATATAAATGGTTCTTTATAACTACAAAAATACAACAAAAAAACCAGGAAAATGATGTAAGGAAGGAAAAAAATAAGACAGTTAAGTCCTGTGCTGAGGAAGATAGTATAACAACTTCCCATCTGTGTTCCTATATTCAATTGAGTGGAGTTCTATAATAAAGAAAACATCTGGATTACAAAATATAATTCCCAAGTTAGAACACCAGAAATCAGTAGTGGATGAAACACACGTTTCTTCTGAGTGGTGGAATGGCTTAATCATTTCCAACTAATACTGTAAAATAATAATTGTATTTGCTCATGTAAGTGGAATGCCTTACAATAATTCATTTTGTTTGCACCATAACTTTTTCCTGTCTTTGATTTGATCAGGACCAAAGGATAAGTAGCAAATATAACCCACTATACAGGTAATGGAAAGCACCCACTGTCTCCTGTCTTCAAGCTTATCTCTTTCGTTCTACTTCAAGGTGAAGGAGGTAGTCAGACAAGCCTGGCTGACCTTGTGTCTTTGATAAACGTGGTGGAAGGACTTTGCTATCCAATTTTGTTCTTGAGAAATGAGTCAGGTCACAAGAAAAGTATGCAAAGTGCAATGGTGTTAATGTAGCTCACATGACTACATCAGGGAATAGAATGGCTCTGCTCCCTGCACATTAAAAAGTAATTTTGTATCAATGGCTATAGTAGTCTTCTTTCAGCTGAGGAACTATCCAACTTCACATCTGCCAAAAAATAGGCTAGGGACACTGACATAAAGCTCTACTTTGCCAAAAGCTCTTCATCTAAGATATCACCATCTTTAAACTCCACTGCTGCCAGAGTGAAACATCCGATATCCTCTGCAGAGAGTTATATATAAGCATTAATCAGCAACGAACTGAATGCTTGACACAAAATAATTTTTCCAACTATTTATTTTTGTAAGTGTTGGGGAAAAGCTGTTACAGATTCAAATGAAGGTGGAAGCCTAAGGGAGGCCCTTGTGAAAGGGAAAAGATATGTTAGCAAGCGAATTCATTTTAAAAAAATTAAGACTGCATCTTGGTTGAAAAAGACTCTGAAATATTATAATTACTGTCATTACCTGTCCCTTTGTGATGGTAGACGTACATGTGGCTTCCCTCCCTGCTTGAGCCGGCTCGGGCCAAAGAGCCTCCACCCTCCCCACTGCTCCTGGAGGCAGGGAGGCTCAGGCCATGCAGACTCTTCACTCCCCGCTGCTCCTGGAGATGGGGAGGTCGTTGGGGCAATGCAGCCTCTTCCCTCCCCACTGCTCCGGGGATGCGGTGGCATGTGCACACATGCTCTTCCCCTTCCTGTGGTGTGGGGGACGCATGCTCTGTGTGCTGCTCCTCCTTCTCCCTTCCCCATGGTGGAGGTGGGATCTCAGCAGAGTGAGGGGCTGTAGGTGGGGTTGGGGGCCTGCCTCCCCCTAGAAACTTCTCAGGTCTTCTCAAATGTTCTCTGTGAGACACCTCTCCTTTTATAAGAGTATAGATCGACTTTATGGGCTGACAAAAATCCATTAAGGCTTATTTATCTTCACAGTTCTAATACAAACATTTCAGTTCCAGTATCTTCCAAAGCACTCCAGCATCATAACGTGAGCAAGCTGGTGATACAAATGACTGCTGTGTTAAAATTACATAAAATCATTGTATAGACATAAACATTCACAAATCTGCACCCTGCTTGTTCACGGTTTTCTATGCACTTTGAATATATTCAAAGGAAAAAGCTTACTTTGTGTAATGTGCCTTGAGTAACTAGAGAGGAAATGGGCTAAGTGATTATGCAGAATAATTGTTATCCATTAGCCTATAATGTTACTACTGTCTGATCAGTGTATTGAATTGCATGGATGCCTGCACTTCATCATCCTTGTAATAGAATTCAATTTCTATAAGAATTAATAGTCTCCTGAAATATCCATCTTGCTGTCCTTGGCTCCATTCTTTTCTGCTTGTGTCCTGAAAGATCACCTAGATCAGTGATTCTCAAACTGTGCTCCGTGGAGCCCCAGGGGCTCCATGAGACATCTCCAGGGGCTCCGTGAAGTTGACAAACTGGAAACATGAATAGGTACAACACATACAATCAGTGGACTGCTGGGTCTCTGCATAAATTTTTACGCATGTAAAGGGCTCCGGAGCCCAAAAAGTTTGAGAACCGCTGGCCTAGATGATCAAGAAAATCATTTCCTCCACTGCAAGAATGCCTTACTCTTCAGCAAAAGCAGATGAGAGGGTATGTCTACACTACAAAGTTAGTTCGAACTAACGGACGTTAGTTTGAACTAACTTTCCTAGGCGCTACACTAGCGCTCCGTTAGTTCGAACTTAATTCGAACTAACGGAGCGCTTAGTTCGAACTAGGTAAACCTCATTTTACGAGGATTAAGCCTAGTTCGAACTAGCTAGTTCGAATTAAGGGCTGTGTAGACCCTTAATTCGAACTAGTGGGAGGCTAACCCTTCCCAGGTTTCCCTGGTGGCCACTCTGGCCAACACCAGGGAAACTCTATTGCCCCCCCTCCCGGCCCCAGAACCCTTAAAGGGCCACGGGCTGGCTACACACTTTGTGCCAGTTGCAAGGCTGCCAGCACCCGTGCCAGCACAGCCTGCACCTGCCACAGGATGATCCAGCCATCCGAGGGCTCCCAGCCCTCCACTGCTCCCCAGGACCAGCCTGGTGGCTCCCAGGGGCACAAAAGGCGGGAGCCCGCCTGGTCAAGTGCGGAGATCGTGGACCTCATCGAGGTTTGGGGGGAAGCCTCCAATGTCCACGATCTCCGCACTAGCCACCGGAACGCGGCCGTCTACGGACACATGGCTGCCAGCCTGGCAGCCAGGGGCCACCAGCGCAGCCGGGAGCAGGTCCGCTGCAAGGTCAAAGACCTGCGGCAGTCCTACTCCCGGGCCTGCCAACCAGGTGCCGACCCGGAGGCCTGCCCCCACTTCCACGCCCTGGACCGCCTCCTGGGGGCTCATGCCGTCCCTGCCCCCCAGGACGTGATTGACCCCGGGGCAGAGGGACCACTCCTGGAGACGGAGGAGGAGGAAGAGGGCTCTGAGAGCCAGGAGCCTGCCGCCAGCCTGCCCAGGACCCGGGACCCCCGAGGCACCCCACAGAGCCGCTCGCCTGTGTCGTCTGAGGCCGGGGAGGTGTCCACCTGTGAGTACCCTCATGTTCCCCTTATGTGTACGGGGGGCTGGGGTGAGAGGGAGCCCTGGGACCATGCGCCTGGGCCTTGCCCACCAAGGAGCAGCAGCTGGGGATCCTGCAGGGGCCCTGGCCTTGCAGAGGGGAGCTGGGTTTCACACACCTGGGCCCCTAGGGAAATTGACCACTGGTCTTGTTGCACCACAGCCGCAGCACCTGGGACTGCAGGGCACACCACACCGCCTGCAGCAGCCGCCCGCGCCCGGGCAAGCAGGACAGCCAGGAACCAGGAGGACTACCAGAGGTGGCACCTCCGGTTCCTGGATCAACAGCTCCGTCTCCAGGACCACTGGGTCCAGGAGGACCTGAGGCTGCGCCAGAGGAGTCTGAAGGCCCTGGAGGAGCAGGGCCGTGCCCTGCGCTTCCCATTTCCTCCTCTCCCTGCTCCCCCTGCTCCTCCTGCTCCTCCTCCTGCTCCCGCTCCCCCTTCTGCTCCCGCTCCTGCTTCTGCTCCTGCTTCCTCCACACCCCCTGTCCCTCCTGCCCCCCCCTCCACAACCATTTCCCACTGACGCCCCCGGACCCGCAGTGTGGCAAGATGGGAGAGGCAGCCGGACTCCCACCCCTGAGCTTTCCTTTCCCTTCCTCCCTTCCCTCCCCTTCCCTTCCAGCTCCCTCGTCCCAGGTTTCCCCCTCCCCTCTCCAACCCTCATTCCTCCCTTCCCGCACCCAGTTATGTTAAATAAACAGACGTTTTTGTTTCAAAAACAGGTGTTTTTATTTTACAGTAGATAGGGAGGGGAAAGGGGAAGGGTGGTAGGGTGGAAGAAGGCCCCAGTGGGGCATGCAGGGAGAGGTCAGTCCTCCTCCTCCTCCACCAGGAAGCTCTCCCGCAGGGCTTCCCGGATCCGGACGGCCCCCCGCTGGGCTTCCCGGATGGCGGCGGTGTGGGGCTGACCGTAGTGTCCAGGCTGGCAGGTAAGCCTCCCCCTTTTGCTCACACAAATTGTGGAGCACACAACATGCCGCCACCACGGGAGGGATGTTGTGCTCGGCCAGGTCCAGACGGGTGAGGAGGCATCGAAAGCGGGCTTTCAGTCACCCGAAGGCCCCCTCCACCATGATGCGGGCCCTGGTCAGCCTGGCATTGAAGGCCTGGCGGGAGGGATTGAGGTGCCCCGTGTAGGGCTTCATCAGCCAGGGCTGCAGTGGGTAGGCGGCATCCCCCACCAGGCACACGGGCATGTCCACGTCCCCGACCCTGATGTGGTGGTCGGGGAAGAAGGTCCCGGCCTGCAGCCGCTGGCACACGGAGGAGTTGCGGTATACCCGGGCGTCGTGTGCTTTGCCGGACCAGCCCACATTGCAATTCCGACTTGTCTAATCTGCATTCCTTTTCCGGAAAAGGGGTGCAGTGTAGACACAGTGTAGACACAGCCTGAAGGTCTCCACTGAAATGTCTCAGAATTTTATTATTCAGATAGAGGTTTAGTGCCCTTACGACATAAAGTGAACAGTCAGACCTACCATCTACTACTTCTGGATTTATTCCCCTTCCTACCAATATTACGGTGGTCTACTTTGTATAGAGCAGAAACCAATATAATCCTAGGATGATTATCACTGCTACATACAATGGGAATAAGGAAAGAAAGATCAGAATCCAGATAGCTTCTTCACCATTTCAGGGAGTTTCACTCTAATTCACTGCAGCTTCGGTTTAGACAGAGTTTACTCTGAGGCAATGTCTAAACTGCACGTTTCTTTCGGAAGCTTTTGCTGAAGAGATCTTCCAAAAAACCTTCTTCCAAAAGAGAGTGTCTACACAGCAAAAGCACATTGAAAAAGCGATATGCTTTTTTGAAAGATAGCATCCATTCAGTGTGGATGCTCTCTCTCATTTCAGCTGTGATTACTATGGACAGAGTGGCCACCAGGGCACCTGTGCTTTTTCCTTTGTCCTCTTCTTTTGAAAGAACTCCCTCTTCCCCGTACACACATGTCTTTTTCCAAAAGAGCTCTTTTGGGAAAAGGCTTCTTCCTCGTAGAAAAGGTTTGCCAATGTCGGAAAAACCCCTCTTTTGTGTTCTTTTGATTATTTTCCCCATAGAACTCAATTGCAGTGTAGATGTAAGTGAGATTTTTTCGGAAAAACAGGCTTTTTTCCAAAAAACCTCTGTAGTGTAGACATACCCCGAGTGTTTAGAAAATGAACACAGAAACAAATTATTTTACGGCATTTGAATAATGTAACATCAATAGCTAACAGTGTTTTCATATCAATCTCCCTTCCAAAACAGATCTCAGGGATGATTTCCCTCTTGGCCTCCATTAGATTTACATGGATATATCATCTCCTGACTGGTATATCATGAGTTACATTATGCAATCATATTTTATGCTGTTTCATAGAATCATAGAATACTAGGACTAGACGGGACCTCAAGAGGTCATCAAGTCCAGTCCCCTGCCCTCATGGCAGGACCAAATACTATCTAGAGTAGACCATCCCTGATAGACATTTATCTAACCTACTCTTAAATATCTCCAGAGATGGGGATTCCACAACCTCCCTGGGCAATTTATTCCAGTGTTTAACCACCCTGACAGTTAGGAACTTTTTCCTAATGTCCAACCTAAACCTCCCATGCTGCAGTTTAAGCCCATTGCTTCTTGTTCTATCCTCAGAGGCCAAGATGAACAAGTTTTCTTCCTCCTCCTTATGACACCCTTTTAGATACCTGAAAACTGCTATCATGTCCCCCCCCCCCCCATCTTCTCTTTTCTAAACTAAACAACCCCAAGGTAAAGAACACTATAGTGACTGTGTGCTCCAGATCATTTGTTCATTTTCTTTCAGTTAATTAAATCCATTAAAAACATATATTGCAAGGTCAGAGCACAGAATCCTGAGAATACTTTATAGGTTTTTACCACAAGTGGTGCTGACTGAAAGTGTTTTTTAGGTATCATTTGACCTTATAATATTGACGAGTTTATAACCAGTGAAACCATTCCAATATTCCCTTATATATAACAAATATGTATGCCTATTTTCTCTAATGATGATATGCTGCATTATTCTGTCAGAAAGATATAATAAACACACACACAATCAATGGGTTGTGTTCCTAGAAGGAACTCTTGGTTAATTGATTTTTTTTCTTATATTTTCAAAATGGAACAACTTATTTAACTGCTAGTATCCTGAGAATGAGTATCCTTCTCCTGGGACTCAACATCCTACTTTTTTCTCATTTTTATTGGGATTTTCTCACTATTCACTTTATGTCATTCTAAAGGGATGATATGATGTAGCTATGCGATTTACAATGAACTATTCTGACTTAACCAAAAGGGAAATGCAATAGAACATTACAAACTTGCAGTCCAGTAGTGCACAAGTTTTTATGAACCTCACAGATATAAATATGTGTTACATCCAATATCATCTCTAATTGACAGAAGCAATTTGTTTAATATTCAGGTACAATTATGAATATTGAAAATGGATATGCCGTATAAGATTACTTTCAATTACTTGAGTATATTTAATATAAGAATGCATATTTCATGCCAATGGCATGAACCCACACCCACTAAGCTAACAGCAAATATTTTGACTTCTCTGGATGCAGGATTGAACTCTCAGTAATAATATGTAGCACTTTAATTGTTCTCTTCATTTGCAAAAAGTATTTAACATTAATTGATCTTTAAATTGTCCCAGATTAATCAACATTACTAGCCCTGTTTTGCAGATGAGGAGAGATTAAGGACCACATTTTGACAACTGCATGCGAAAATTATATATATAGCATGACCATTTTTCTAGCTACCCTACTAGCGCACACACACACTTAGGCTGTGTCCAGACTCAGGGGGTTTTTCGAAAAAAGTAGCCTTTTTTCAAAAAAACCTCACCTGCGTCCAGACTCAAGCCGCGTTCTTTCGAAATTAAATCGAAAGAACGCGGCTTTTCTTTCGGTGGCGGTAAACCTCATTTCACGAGGAAGAATGCCTTCTTTCGAAAGTTCCTCTTTCGAAAGAAGGCGTTCTTCAATGTAAATAGGGCTTCTTCGAAAGAGAGCATCCAGACTCACTGGATGCTTTCTTTCGAAAAAGCAAGCCGCTTTTTCGAAAGTTCAACGTGCAGTCTAGACGCTCTCTTTCGAAAGAGGCTTGCAGTCTAGACATAGCCTTAGGCGTTATTGCATCTACACTGTCTTTTGCGTCTACATTGTCATGTCAACTAAGAGGCTTGCTTTGTCGACAGAACTGGATGTAGTTTAGACACTCTTTGTTGACAGAAGCTTTGTCGACAGTATCTGTCGACAAAACTTCTGTCGACAAAAGCCTGTAGTCTAGACATACCCTTATATAATAGGTCATTTTACATCTACCCAGATGTCTGCATGAGTAACCATTATATCTGTGTAAATAACTGACTTCTCCAAGTTGCTTGAAGTGCTGAAGTCTTGAAAAAAATGTTCTTTTCAAGTCAAATTGACACTTGAATTTTTTTGCAATTTTCAGAAAGTTGGAAAAAATGGAAAAAAAAAAACCACCCTTTTTATTTCAGGTAAAACAAACAAACCCAACACATTTCACTTTGGGCATAAAGCAAAAGGATATGAAGGACTAGTTTCACAAAACTGATGAGGGGGTGGTGGTTGTGTTCCCCTTCCTTCCTTTATAGCCCTTACCCATATAATGAGGGCACCCACTCAGGATATGAGAATCCCCACACTGGAGCAGGGACTGGAATACAAATCTACCTTCTCCCTAACTATGCCCTAACTACTGGACTACAGGGTTTCTGTGTCTCACTCTGGCCCAATGAATTTTTGGATTAAGGACTCTGCCTTCTTTTGGTTTTGTGAGTGGCACCTAAATCCTCCTGGTGAATTTTGCTTGAGCTATATAAATGCTCAGATTTATAAAAAAAAGTAAAAAAAAGTTATTTTAAATAAAAAAAATTGCCAAAACAAATTGGCCCTTATCTAAGGAATGTGAAAAAAACCACCATGCTGCTTAACACATCTCATTTTTATTCACATGCTACTCAGTCACTGAAATTGCCAACGAAAACTAGGTCTGTGGTGGCACATGACTATTTGTTCACACAGGATGAACGTCTGAAATCTGGGATTCTCTTATCTGGCAGCAGTCTGGATCATAGAGCCCAGGTGAGGTTGGGAGAAGTTCGGCCACACAGCTGGGGAGCTCTGTCCCTGGGGAGCTCCAGCCAGGTGGGGCAGTAGTGGGACCAGCGAGCCCTGTCCCGGTGGGCATCTCCAGTCAGGTGGGGGAGAAGCGGGGCTGTGGAGTCTGTGGAGCTTCATCCTAGGGAGTCCCAGCAGGCCAGAGCCCAAGTCCAAGACCTGCAGGCTGGAGCCCAGAGATAGTGAGGCCAGACCAGAACAAACTGCAGGGAGGGGCAGTGTCTTGAGAGGCCAGTGGCAGGAGACCTCCTCATATCTGGCAAGTTCCCTCGTTCCACGAGGTGTACCGGTAGTTCGGAATAGGAATCCTAGTTCGAACTACCTAGTTCGAGCCCCGTGTAGCCACGCTGCACGGGGTTCGAACCAGCGGGGTTTTAAAAATGGCGGCTCCCCGCTTATGCAAATGAAGCCCGGGAAATTCAAATCCCAGGCTTCATTTGCAAGTGCGGTATGCCTACATTACCCTCCTAGTTCGAACTAGGAGGGTAGTGTAGACATACCTTTATATAGTGCAGTTATGTTTCCTGTAAGGCAAACTAGCAAGAGACTATATTACCAAGTACCATTTATCTTTTTAAAGATGTTTTTGAAACATCATCAGGGAATGTAAAAAGATCTTCAAATGTCTTCCATCTTTTTTATGTCTCTGTGATTCTGAGAGTTTAACCTCATTCTTCCACTTCCTCAGTCAAATGAAAGCTTCCAATAGCTTTCAACACCTGATTTGGACAAAGTGGTGGTTGTTTGTTGTAACCGAGTAAGCTTTTTTATGTGAACATTTATCTTTGCTTTCTACATGGAAGGAATTTATGTGCACTATATTGGGAAGAGTAGAAATAAATGGAGACAAGGTCTGGACTAGACATATATCAAGTACAGATTTCAAATTGAACTCTTTCCCATGTGTCATTGTTTTGAAACAAGTATCCTTTTAATGTAGAAATAAATGCTATAGGGTCATGGTGAATTTATTAACATTTAGAAACTAGTTTCCAAGGGCATTCATAAACCTTAATGGTTTGGTAAGATAAAAATCCACCAAGGGGGAAGGAAGGACAAACAACTTGTTTTATCAGATTGGGAATTGCAGCTCATTTTCTCATATGGAATATTTACAGAAATATTTTGTGAGTTGTGAATCTGCCTGTGTTTTAAAAGATTTCTAAATACAGTAAACTTCCGATAATCCGGCACCTTTAGGATATCAGATATGCCGGACTATCAGAAGGGGGGGCTATGAGGGGTCTGGAGTGGGGTGGGAGGGGATGCCACCCCAGACCCCTCATAGCCCCCCCTTACGATAGTCCGGCTCTGCCCCAGGCGTCCCTGATTCAGCTGCTGCTGGTCAGTTTCAGCAGCAGCTGAATCGGGGATGCCTGCAATAGAGCAGCTGGGGTGCTGCCGGGTTGGTTCCACAGCGCCAAGGGGCGGTGCTAAGGCACCAACCCAGCAGCGCTCCAGTTGCTCTTGGGGATGCCTGAGACAGAGCAGCTGGGGTACTGCCCGGTTGGTCCCATAGCGCTGCCCCTCCGGGCTGCGGGACCAACCCAGCTGAAACTGACCAGCAGCTGACTTGGGGACGCCTGGGGCAGAGCAGCTGGAGTGCTGCCGGGTTGGTCCCGTAGCGCCAAAGGACGGCGCTGCGGGACCAACCCGGCAGGACCCCAGCTGCTCTGCCTCAGGGGTCCCCGATTCAGCCGCTGCTGAAACAGATCTGTTTCAGCAGTGGCTGACTTGGGGACCCCTGGGGCAGAGCACCTGCGGTCCTGCCGGGTTGGTCCTGCAGCGTCGAGGGGTAGCGCTACGGGACCAACCCCGCAGCACCCCAGCTGCTCTGCCCCAGGCATCGGGATTCAGCCTGCTGGTGAAACTGACGCTGCTGGTCAGTTTCAGCAGCAGCAGAATGGGGGAAGCCTGTCCGGCTGCCCCAGCACTTCCGGGTTCCTGATGGTGCTGGACCATCAGAAGTCCTGGAGCATTGGATGCCGGACTAATGGAGTTTTACTGTAGCTTAACTCACCTATTAGAACAGCTAGGTGTGTAAGCCATGTGTACAGAATGATACCTTTGCTCTTATTTGCCTTGATCCAACAAGATACTTAAAACTAAAGCACCCACAAGCTTAAATGGATACTCAAAGGCAGATATTTCAGTACCTTGCCTGATTGGATCAGTAAGCCTGGGAATGCATCTTATAAATATTTGCCTCCTGGGAAGCAACCAACTGCAACAGCAGCAGAAAAAAGGACCATCCGGTAGCAGATAATAGGACCCAGACATGTATCTCGTCCCCCCCTCCAACTCTGGAGCTGAATGTGACAATCAAGTTTGTCTTTAAGTTCATTAAAATGTTATTAGAGTACCTATAACATTTCTATATTCCCATTTTTACCACCATGACATATTAAACAAAATGATTTCTCCTCTCCTGAGTTCCTTCTTCTAAAAACAAATTCTTAGAAAAAGTTATTTTTCTCCTTGCTTGATTGATTGTTTGATTAAGGTTTTTCACACTTGATTTGATTCATTTCCCAGAATCACGTTATTGCAATGGTGGTGTAGCAGTGTTAGTCTTCATCCCAGGATATTACAGAGACCTAGTGGGTGAGGTAATATCTTGTATTGGACCAACTTCTGTTTCTTTAGCTCCAAAGTTTGTCTCTCTGGGAAAGGTACTCTGAGTATCACAGCTAAATACAAGGTCAACTATATAGGTTATTTTGGTGAGAGAGACAAGATTTCAAGCTACACAGAGCTCTGTCTAGGTAGCCTAACGAGTTAACACATTTTTGGGTAATTTTACCTTGAACGGTTCCTATCACATGTACTAACTACTTATACTAAACTATCTGTTTGTTTTGCATTTAGCTGTGATCCTTCAGAGGAAAACCTGAGACAGAACTCTGTGTAGCTTGAAAGCTTGCCTCTCTCACCAACAGAAAGTGGCCCAATAAAAGATATTACCTCACCTACCTTGTCTCTTTAATTATTACATTGAGGCTGCATTCTTGAAGTTACACTGATTCATACCCACTGAGACTCTAGCCTTTTCTGTCTACTTTAAAGAAACTCTATATTGTATTGAACTATTGTGCAAGCAGAACACAATGTATTTCAAATTTTTAAACACAATAAAACACTCCTTTGCATAACTCCAGCTATCTTCCCCTCTATCTTAAACAACCACATCATGAACTGGCAAAAAGGGAGCTCAGTATTCTTTTCTTTGAATGTAATTTCTATTTTAAAAAATATGTGATTTTTCACACATTGTAGCTCAGCATCATAATACAGAGCTAAGAATTAGGCTATGGCTACATTGCACTGCTCTTCCAGAAAAAGCTATGCAAATTGTGAACTGCAATTTGTATAGCTTTTTCCGCTTCTTTTTTCTGAAGAGGCTTTTCCGACATTTGGCCTGTCTACATGGGGCCAAATGTTGGGAAAAAGCCCTTTTTCGGAACATCCCTCTTCCTCGTAAAACAAGGTTTACAGGGATGCCAAAAAATCACGTCTGCTCTTCTGAAAAAAATTTCAGAAGAGCAGACACACTCCCTGGACATGTCTTTCCAGGATACCAGTTGAGACCTGGGGATGGGGGAGCATGCAAAGTTTCCCCTCCTGCCCCTGCCAGGGGTGTGTGGTGCATACAGTGAACCACCAGCTGTTCTGAACAGCTCTCAGTTCACTCTAGGTACTGCATGTCCCTTTGCAGGGTAGAGGCAAGAGGCAAGAGACTTGCACACTCCCATGCCCCCAGGCCAGTCAGGGTTTGTGGGCAGGAAAGCATGGGAAGTATCCTGGCCTGCCCCTTCTGCCCAAGGCTTTGCCCCTTCTGGGATGGCTCGGGGCCACTTCACAAATTTGTGAGTGGCCCCCCCTTCAGAAATTATTGCCCACCCCTGTTCTAATGGGTGCTCCTGACAGGAATTCTCCTTAGTCCCTCCCCCAAGCATACCCAGGGCAGCGCATAGAGAAAGCAGAGCCTTGGCGCTGTCTCTTCCCCTCCCTTCCTCCTTAGGTTTACTGAATCCCATGGAGCAAGAAGAGGGATGATATCTCTACAACAGCTGCACTGCAAGGGGAAATCTTTGTTCCCATTGGAGCAACCAGGCACTGTTAAATCTGCCAGGGCTATGTCTACACTACATACTGCTGGTGGTGGCATGTGGTGTACCTATGTAAAGGGACTGTTAGACCTTTACTAAAACTCAGTGAGGGTTTTTGGTTGGCTAGTTTCCAGTATCAAAAGGAGAAGGGAGACACAGCTTAGGCAAGCAGAGAACTGTTTCGAGAATGTATTCTGGTACAGGAGCAGCTCAAGGCCAGCTGCGGCAGCTGGCGCCCCAGGTGGGCAACACAATTGGCACCCCCCGCATGGCCGGCAACAGCTATGGCATCGTCATCAGGCGCCCGGGCCAACGGCGCTCTAGGCAACTGCCTAGTTCGCCTAGGCTCACGGGCCGCCCCTGATTCTGGAACATACTTACACATTACGGGCACCTCTGATTCCTTCATTCACTTACTTCATCATCTGCAGTGCAATTTTATTCATGCTGGGGGGAGGGGGCGGGGCTGCAGAAGTATGTTCACAATGCACCACTGAAAGAAACACTCGGTGCTGATGTACCCAATGAAAAACAGAGTTCAATTTTGAAGGAGAGGAAGAAGGTTGAGAGAAATAATGATTTTTTTAAATGTAAATTAAAAAAAAGAAACACAAAAAGAATTAAAAATCTGAAAATTGGCAAAAGCTGAATCCGATAAAGAAATATTTTGGTGCATTTAAGTGAAAGCATGGCAAGCACTGAAGTGTTTTATAATCTGCTGTATAAAATACTTGACAGTGTCGTATAATGTGAATCTGGCCAAAGTAATCACTAGATTTCTTCACCACTCACAGTAAAATCAGCCCTTTAACCCACATGAGGAGAAGGAACATTGAGCACTCGATCCCTCTAGAGGAATGAACTCATTCTGTTCATACATATTCTTTCATTTTGCTTTCTCTAAGCAGTTACGGGTCAAATAAAAAGCACAAATTTTCTTCCTGTGCATTTCTTCACCTGCTGTTGGAACCTCTTTCTTTCCAGATTCAGTGTTGTAATGATCCTCTGCCAAAGAACAGTTCAGAAATTTGCCTAGGCTCTTTGTATCTAACTTAATCCTCCTGACAGGCACAAGTCCAGTGTCTCATGAAGAGCTGCATTAAACATGTCTGCTCCATTTTCAGTCAGATGAACATCATCATCTTGATGGGCTAGTCCATTGTTATTGCTCAAGCATGACTTTTTACTGCTTACATTGAAATACCATAGCTAATAACCTTGGCAGCAACAGGGTACTGCTTGTTAAATTCCATTGTCACTAGGTGAATTAGAGCAATACCCTTAGTGCTTCTCCATTTTTGCTCTAATAACAAGGCTAATTATGATACCCTGAAGGACAAAAAGCTCTGTTGCAGTTCTGCAAAGAATCCCTTAATAATCCACTGGTAGCTGGCTGTGTGGAACACACACCTGTTCTTTAACAAATGGCCCACAAGGCATTGGGCCATCCTATTGTGCGTTTGCACACACACACACACACACATCCGCACGCACACAGAAGTGTCCACCAAGTAGTCAATGAAGTAACGTTCGGTTCAAATGGTTGAGGATTCAGCCTTCTGCATAGAGAATAACCCCTTATCCTGCTAATGATTGGAAACTCCTGTCCAGCCACAGCACATAGTATAATGGCTGGATGGCTGCAAGGACAGTATGGCTGCTGGTATAACATGTGTAAGAGGATACAGAGTGTGTTTTTCTGGGTCCAGACAGTTCTGTGAAAAATGTAAGAATGAGAACAGAGTCAGAGTCTGCTGTCTCTCCAACCATTTTGGGGTGGCCAGAGGTGGTAGTCCCATTCAGTCTTTATTCTTTGGGGAGTACAAACACTGTGTGTTCAGAAAATCTAGGAGTATTCAATTGTAGATGAATTTCTGGAAAAGCAGCTGTAGAGACTGAGGGACACTACACAGAGCAGCTATTTCAAATGTGGGGCCAATATAATTAACCTGCTTACCCTTTCCCATAATTTACTCATTGGTGGGCTCATTTACTCAGACTAAAGACAAAGCAGCAGATCTGGGTGAGGGTGGGCACAAAGCCAGAAAGGAAAAGAAGGGAAAGTAGTTGGTGTGCAGCACAGGAAAGATTTATAATTTTTCAAAAAACAAAGAAAACCCAAATCTCTTCCAGCAAATGTGAGTGTAGATTCCTAGAGAAGCCATTTTTTTGACCAATGTTGTTGTGTGCAGCTATCATTAGAGTCAAGCCATTAGGTAAGCATTCCTTCCGTAGCCCCCACCAATCAGCAAATATCACTTGAACTCAATGTGCTTTTAGTGAACACATAATAATGCCTTTCTAGGTTGTTTTCATCTCTGTGTAATGAGCATGCAGCAATAGTTTATCAGAAGCCGGATTTTGTGAGCATGCAGAGGAATTATTTCCACCCAATAAATATAATCCCCTGGAAGTAACTGAAATCCAGATGACAACAAACAATGGCCGGTGAAGTCAGGACTTCTCTTTTATAGGAAAAGGTCCCCATAATTTATCTGAAAACCCACTCTGCTGGGAGCAACAGCCTCTTCTCTAGGTTTCCTGCCTATTAAGACACTCTCATTTGTAGGGAAAACCTACCAAGCAGTGAAACAACTCCAAAAGCTAGCATGTTTACTAAGAAAACAAACCAAAAGTCCAGGATCTGAAGGGTGGCCTGCTGCACTAGCTTTGCCCTTTGCAGTGGGGAGAGTTGAACAAACTTCCTTTTCATTCATTCATATGATCATGTAAAAGATACTAATTAGTTTCCTCTGTTCAATGCTGACCTCAGAAGAAAGGCATCAATGCTAATTGCTCTCTTAGCTCTTTATCAGACAGAAAAGAAAACTACTGGTTCAGAGATCTGGTATAGAGGGGCATTTTTTTTTTCACTAGAGAAATATGTGGCTATGTCTAGACTGCAAGCCTCTTTCGAAAGAGGCTCTTTCGAAAGCATCTTTTGAAAGAGCCTCTTTCGAAAGAGAGCGTCTAGACTGCACGGAGAAATTTCGAAAAAGCGGCTTGCTTTTTCGAAAGAAAGCATCCAGAGTCCAGAGTCCAGAGACCTCTTTTGAAGAAGCCCTATTTACATTGAAGAACGCCTTCTTTCGAAAGAGGAACTTTCGAAAGAAGGCGTTCTTCCTCGTAAATTGAGGTTTACCGCCATCGAAAGAAAAGCCGCGTTCTTTCGAATTAATTTTGAAAGAATGCGGCTTGAGTCTGGACGCAGGGGAAGTTTTTTCGAAAAAAGGCTACTTTTTTCGAAAAAACCCCTGAGTCTGGACACAGCCTTAGACTTTACATCAAATTTAGCCACATACGGTTGATTTTTAAGTGATATATCCCCACTGTCAAGCTTGTTGTGTTGAATTCAGCATTCTTGCTTTTCACAAGCAGTAACACTATTCCTGACCTTGCATGATTGAATTTACGGTAGTGTAAATGCAGCATTAGGCTAAGGTCGAGGCTATTGGCCTTTGAGAAGACTCCCACAGTTCACTGCTCTGACTGCTCTGGCCAGAACTTGCACATCTACTGCTCTCCAGGGGTATGTCTACACTACAGCGCTAATTCAAACTAACTTAGTTCGAATTAGTTAATTCGAACTAAGCTAATTCGAACTAGCGCAGCTAGAACTAAAAACTAGTTCAAATTAGTGTTTTGCTAATTCGAACTAGCGCGTCCACACTGATTGGATGCAGGGGCACATTTAAGAGCAGCTGAAACTGGTTCCGGCAGGGCATCAGGTCAGTAGTTGCTTTGTGTGGCTGCTGTCTGAGGCTATCTGAGGCTCGTGCTTAAAGGGACCCCCCTGGACAGCCGGTTCTCAGTATTTCCACTTGCTTGTGAAGGGTATGCATGGAGAGGCATGCTGTGGCTCACCACCCTAGCAACAGCCTGGAGGAGGCCAAGGGGAGGGGGGTGAGCTCGGCATGTGGAGTGGAGAGGTGCATGCATGTGACAAACAAAGCCATATATGGAAAGGTTGAATATGATTGGTTTAGAAGTTTGTGTTATGTAACCTGTAACCATGTGCTATAAAACAGCAAGGGGAGGGGCTCCTTGCTCGAGGGGCTCTGGCTGATTTTAGTACCAGGGGCTCTCCCTTTGTGCACATTGAATAAAGTATTGAATTGAATTGAATTGAATCGAATTGAATTGAATTGAATTGAAGACCCGTGATTCTGCCCAGCACCTGAGTCTCTGGGAACCGCAAAATCCCAACAGTTTCTTGGCGCAGCGAGCAGGGTGAGAAATATCCTTCAGGATCAAGACCTACAATCAAGTTAGAGGGTGATTTTGTTCATTTTTCATTTGGTTGTGTGTCCCTGACCTGACTGGTGACTCTCACACCATTTGTAGTAAGTGAAACTGGGTGTTGGAGAATTTAAGGGGTTTGTTGCAGTTTTGTAACATTTTGGTTGCAGTCTTAAGACACTGTACTTAGTGTGGGGGCGGGTTAAGCTGTAAGTTCCTCTGACTAAGTGTTGTTGAAGTGGGAAATCAAAGAGGCCATAAGGACCAACAGTTAATGTAGGGGCAGGTATAGCCATAAGTGCCTCTAGTTAAAGTGTTGGCTGGCCCAGATCTCCTAATTGCAAATTGTTATTAGTTTGTAAACAGTATTGTATTTAAATATTTTGAGATTGGAGGATATTTAGGTTTAAAAAAAGGGGGTAAGATGAAGGGATTTAGTGATCCACAATATGAAGAGTGTTTAATTAGTGCTTTTATCACTATTGTAGCAGTAAGTTTATTAGTTTTCTTGTTGAGATATCTTGGCTGTGTGACTGAAAGAAAGAAGGATGACCAACCCCCATTACAAGTGGGCAACACTGATTTTGTGCATAAACCACAATATTTATCAAAGGACAAAATGGCTGGCATGTGTTTAATTGTTGATTATGAACAGCTGGTTAGAAAGTGTGATATGCTAAAAGGAAGGATAGGAGAGTTAGAAGCAGAGGTAGAAAAACTGCAAACAGAAGCAAAAAACTATAAAGAAACAGCCTTGCAGGAAAAGAGATCTTGTACCTCAGCACCTTTGGACCCTACATGTGGAATGTGGGGATATCAGTCTGGTTTTATGGCTCCAGTGAGAGTGCACACTGTCCTTAATCCTAATCAAGGGGAAGGGGACCCTGCTACTGTTAGTCGCCTAGAGCACACTCCTATGAGTCCATCTGACTTGCGGAGCATGTTAAAAGAATTGCCATCTTTGCAGCTTAATAACCCAAACCTACCCTTCTGGGAAAAGGTGCAGGAGTGGATGGTCATGGGAGGCCTGCATGCTTTTGATGTTTTCACCATGGTAAAAGCAAAATGTCCTGTGCACCCTGACAGTCAATTTTGGTTTGCATTTACTGTTAAAGGGAAACAATATACTTTTACTCGCCTAAGCCAGGGTTTTCATAACTCACCTACTTTGTTTCATAGAGCATTAGCTGATGTGCTGGCAAAGCTGCCAGACATGGCTTCTTGTGTTGTACAGTATGTTGATGATCTTCTTATCTCCTCACCAGATTGCCAAACGCACATGAAAGACTTAGAAGTGATCCTGCAGCACTTGGCAGACAGTGTGGTAAAATGTAATGCTAGAAAGGCTCAGATTGCAAAGGGGGAAGTATCATATCTGGGGTACCTAATATCCAAAGGGTACAAGCGTTTAACTGTTGACCGCACTGAGGCTATTAATGCATGCCCACGACCAACTACGGTCAGGGGAGTTAGGAAAGTGTTGGGGCTATTCAATTTCTGCCGAACTCAAATCCCCAATTATTCAAGGATTGTCCAGCCTCTTAATAATCTCCTGAAGGGTGCTGGTGGACCACATGAGGCAATTGAATGGACACTTGACTGTGAACAGGCATTTACCACATTGAAAAAAAGGCTAAGTACTGCCCCAGGGTTGGGACTTCCTAATCCATTAATGCCTTTTACATTGTACACGCATGTCAGTGAGGGACATATGGCAGCAGTATTAAGGCAAAAACATGGGGATAAACAGCGCCCAGTAGCATACTACTATTCTAAACTAGATGCTGTCACTCAAGCAATGCCACCATGCCTTCAGGCAGTGGAAGGAGCTTCTATGGCCCTAAATCAGGCCACACCACTTATTGGTTCACAGGATGTAAATATTGTTGTACCTCACGCTGTCCTTGCTATTTTATCAGGGAAGAAATCTTCAGCAGTCCATATGGCAAGATGGACTCGATGGGAAACAAGCTTGCTAATGCCTTCGGTACATCTGCAAAGAGCATCATCGTTAAACCCTGCTACCCTCATGCCTACCCCAGATGAGGGACACCCACATCATTGTTGCCTTGAGGAAGAGCCCATGGACGTTCCATTGATAAAAGAAACTGAAATACCTGGTGCCCCTTGCCTATATGTGGATGGTTCTTCCTTCTATGTGGATGGCAAGCGACACACAGGATGGGCCGTTTGTACTCAAGATGGACAGTTGGTGGCACATGGCAGTTTGCCTGGGGCATCTGCACAAGTAGCAGAACTGCAGGCATTAGTTGCAGCATGTGAAGCTGCGAAAGGTCATGCTGTAAACATACCTACTGATTCTAGATATGCGTTTGGGGTTGTACATGATTATATTAACTTGTGGGTAAATTGGGGATTCCTGACGAGTACAGGATCCCCAATACAAAATGGGGGAATAGTGGAGAAACTTCATGCAGCCATGCAGAAACCTACTGAATTAGCAGTGATAAAAGTGAGGGTCCACACAAAAGGGACAGACCCTCCTAGTAAGGGGAACCGAAGGGCAGATGAACTAGCTAAAGGAGCAGCAGTGGAAGGTAAAGAGATGCAATTGATTGCTGCAACACAGTCTCTCATAAAAACCCCAAACTTTTTTGAATTACAGGACATCCAACACTCTGCACCAAGGGCAGAAAAGTGGTTATGGATGGATAATGGGGGAAAACTGTGTGATGATAACACTTGGAGAGGCCCAGGAAACACATTAGTGTTACCAAATGTGCTGATGGGAACTATGATACAAATATATCACATGTTGGGACATGATGGAGCACGGAGGGTGATCCACCGGATGTCGGACACCTGGTGGCATCCTCAGCTTAATGCAAATGTGCATGATTATGTGAGGAGGTGTGTAACATGTGCTCAATGTAATTCTGCTCCCACAGTAAAAATGAAAATGCAACATCAGCCAAGACCAACACAGCCCTTCACACAGTTACAAATAGATTTCATTGGACCTCTGTCAAGGTGCAGAGGGAAAGAATATGTTCTGGTGATCATGGATCACTTTACTAAGTGGGTAGAAGCTTTCCCAGTGGCCAAGGCCACTGCATCTGATGGAGCTAAAATATTGATGACCGAAATAATTCCCCAATGGGGATTTCCATGCTTCATTGATAGCGACCAAGGTATCCACTTTACAGGGAAGGTGATGAAAACAGTATGCATGTCACTGGGGATCAAACAGAAATTCTACTGTCCCTACCATCCCCAGAGTTCGGGATTAGTAGAAAGAGCTAACCGAACCATTAAAAACAAACTAACCAAACAGATGTTTTCTGCTACAGGGAAAGACTGGGTCACCAATTTACCAGTGGTTCTCATGTCTATGAGATCCAGTCCTACTAATCCACATTCCTTATCTCCTTTTGAAATGCTGACAGGGCGGGCGATGAGGACGCCAGGAAATCTGTGCATTGGAGTGGGGGAGTTGTATGTCATGGGTGACCAGCTTGCTGAATATTGCAAATTGTTATCTCAGTGTGTCTCACAGGACCCACAAACTGAACCGGACCCAAAGGCTAGTGAAGAGGACACATGTGAGGTGCAGCCCAGTGATCAAGTACTGGTGAAAGCCTATAGAAAACGAACCTTTGAACCAGCCTGGACTGGACCTCACATAGTTCTCCTGGTAACTCCTTCAGCGGCCCGGGTCACTGGAATTCCAGTTTAGGTGCACCTGTCACGAGTAAAAGTATACAAGGGTGACACTCAACATAGGGCACAATAATCTCTGTTTACCCTATGGACTCCTTGAGGGCCATTCTCAGTATTGTTAAGTGTTTTATTGATGTAGTCACCTGGGGAGGAGCCACTGGATCAGTTGTAAATGCCATTACTCAAGCTATCAAATCTCATCATAGGGACTGGGTTGAAAATTTGTTAGTAGCAGGGATGACAGTTTATTGTGGTGAGAATAGGGCTCATGTCTAATTAATTAGATATCACCTTAACTCAGCAACATAGTTGGTTAGGTCCTCACTGTTGTACTCAGCCATCTATTAAAAACTACTAAAATTTATGAGCAAGCATTGGTCTGGAATGGTGTTATCATACTGGCATGGTGTTAACATGAAAGTTGTAGCCCCGATAGGAGACTTGCACGTGTCACAGGTGCCCTGTTGGGTGAGAGCCGTAGTTCTCAAAGACTGAATGTCTTCACCTTGGATGATGGCAGAGGAGTGGTCTCTATTGATAATGGGCATTTTGGAATGATTATTCCATCTTTGGAGAGGTGTTAATTCCTGTGGGTTGGTCTCCTGGATTGGAGGCTCAGCCCTTCCACCCACTCCCATTCTCATGTCATAGACACCTGTGTAGCTGAGTGTGTAATAATGGCTGGAGATAACTATATAGCTTTCCCACGGGACCAATGTTCCATCCTGGGAGGATGGGTTTTGCATATAAGAAACATGGAGTCAGGACAAGCCCTATCTCAAATGTTGGGACCTGACTTAATGGTGCATGTAATGTTTAATTTAATGGATGATATAACAGTGAAGAAAGACTCCACTACCTGGTGTGGATTTGGGTATTTAGCTTTGGAAAGTAAGCCTGGCTTGAACATCTCGTACTTCCTATTGTGGAAGATATTATGAAAGAAGTGGTAAGGCAATTACAGTGATTCAGTGGATAGAAGAGTTTGCAATTGTGGGAACAGAGATTCCCTGGGGATGGATTTCAGTTGTGTTTTCGCAATGGATATGGGGACTTACGTTTAGTGTAGATACCATTATGTATTAAAGGTTGAATGTATTGTTTAATTCTGTTACCAAAACTGCAATTAATTAAGTGTTGATAAGGTCAATTATAGCTCCTAATAAATACAAGGAAGTGGTGTTAGTGGGGTCTAAGAATTGTTCTTAGCCCCAAAACCAAATGGGGGAGCTGAAGGGTATGCATGGAGAGGCATACTGTGGCTCACCACCCTAGCAACAGCCTGGAGGAGGCCAAGGGGAGGGGGGTGAGCTCGGCATGTGGAGTGGAGAGGTGCATGCATGTGACAAACAAAGCCATATATGGAAAGGTTGAATATGATTGGTTTAGAAGTTTGTGTTATGTAACCTGTAACCATGTGCTATAAAACAGCAAGGGGAGGGGCTCCTTGCTCGAGGGGCTCTGGCTGATTTTAGTACCAGGGGCTCTCCCTTTGTGCACATTGAATAAAGTATTGAATTGAATTGAATTAAATTGAATCGAATTGAATTGAATTGAATTGAATTGAATTGAATTGAATTGAAGACCCTTGATTCTGCCCAGCACCTGAGTCTCTGGGAACCGCAAAATCCCAACACTTGCCAACCTCGCCGAGGGACAGCAGAGCGTTTTTCTCTGCACCCGTCTGCGTCGGTACTTCCCTTCGGGGACACCGCCACAGGTGGCAACATGGAGCCAGAGCTCGCCCTGCACTTTCTGGTGCAGTTTCTGGACTTGCTGCTGCAAGCCTGCCAGCAATAGCTGGAGGCTGCCTGGTTCCACCTGGTGCATGTCAGCCCCCTGCCTCTCCGCCTGGCCACCCTGGGGGCCATGGAACAGCTGCGGCGGCGCCCGGGCTCTGGCGTGCCCTGCCGCATCTGGCGTCTGGACACCAGCAGCGACTGGTGGGACCGCATCATCCTGGAGCGCTGGGAAGACCAACAGTGGACCCAGAACTTCAGGATGAAGAGGGACACCTTCCTGGAGCTCTGCGAGTGGCTCGCCCCTGCTCTGCGCAGAAGGGACACTCGCATGAGGCCCGCCATCCCCCTCCAGAAGCGTGTGGCCATCGCCCTCTGGAAGCTCTCCACGCCGGACAGCTACCGATCCGTCAGGAACCAGTTCGGCGTGGGGAGATCCACCGTCGGAGCGGTGCTCATGCAGGTACGGCACTCGCCGGCCACTGGGCCGGAGGCGAGGGAGGCTGCAAGGAGGGGATGGGCCGCCCCAGGGAAAATGGGGGTTTGGGAGAGGGAGGAGGCAAAAGTGTCCCGCACGGGAGGGACCGGTCTCTCCCGGCCGTACTACACGCCGCCTGGGGGGCTTGCTCCCAGGAGTGGGGCACGGCACACTGCCAGGGCATGAGCACTCCCAGCCACCCGGGCGCCCCACTGATTCGCGCTTTGCTGTGTCTCTCCGCAGGTGGTCAAGGCCATCAACCGGGTGCTGCTCCACAGGGTGGTCTGCCTCGCCAACCCAGATGCCGTCATTCAGGGGTTCGGCGCCCTCGGCTTCCCCAACTGCGGGGGGGCCATCGATGGGACGCACATCCCCATCCGTGCCCCGGAACACCAGGCCTCCCAGTGTGTGAACCACAAGGGGTACTTCTCCGTCCTCCTGCAGGCCATGTGTGACCACCGGGGACAGTTCACGGACATTAATGTGGGCTGGTCCGGCAAGACACACAACACCAGGGTGCACCGGAACTCCTCCGTGTGCCAGAGGCTGCACGCCGGGACCTTCTTCCCTGACCGCCACATCAGGGTCGGGGACATGGACATGCCCGTCTGCCTGGTGGAGAATGCAGCCTACCCCCTACAGCCCTGGCTCATGAAGCCCTACACGGGGCACCTCAACCCCTCCTGCCAGGCCTTCAATGCGAGGCTGACCAGGGCCCGCATAATCATTGAGGGGGCCTTTGGGCAACTGAAAGCCCGATTTAGGTGCCTCCTCACCCGCCTCGATCTCGCCGAGCACAACATCCCTCCCATGGTGGCAGCATGTTCTGTGCTGCACAATTTGTGTGAGAGAAAGGGGGAGGCTTTCCTGCCAGCCTGGATGGCTGAGGATGACCGCATGGCTGGCCAGTACGCTCAGCCCCGCACCGCCGCCATCCAGGAAGCCCAGCGGGGGGCCGTCCGGATCCGGGAAGCCCTGCGGGAGAGTTTCCAGGTGGAGGAGGAGGAGGACTGAATGAGGTCCATGATCTCCGCACTAGACCAAGCGGGCGCCCGCCTCTTGCGGCCCCGGGCAGGGTGCTGGGAGCCGCCAGGCTGGTCCCGGGAAGCGGGGGAGGGCTGGGTGGCATCGGGTGGCTGGCTCATGGCGTGGCAGGTGCAGGTTCTGCTGGCTGGGTGCTGGCTGCCTTGCAACTGGCACAAACTGTGTAGCCAGCCCGTGCCCCTTTAAGGGCTCCAGGGCCAGGAGGGGGGCAGACAAGTTTCCCTGGTGTTGGCCAGAGTGGCCACCAGGGCAAGCTGGGAAGGGTTAGCCTCCCACTAGTTTGAATTAAGTGGCTACACAGCCCTTAATTCGAACTAGCTAATTCAAACTAGGTGTTAGTCCTCGTAGAATGAGGTTTACGTAGTTTGAATTAAGTTCGAACTAACGGAGCGCTAGTGTAGCGCCTATCAAAGTTAATTCGAACTAATGTCTGTTAGTTCGAATTAACTTTGTAGTGTAGACATACCCCAGGTGAGCACAAAAAGTCCTGGGAAAAGTTGAATTGAATTTCCCATGTGGCCAGCTCTGCTAGCACATCCCAGAATGAGCAGTGCACCATGCCACATGTAGACATGACTTTGACCAATTCTGGTAACACTGTGATGAGTTTGAACACTTCTGCTCCCATGGGCTCCAGTGCCCTGGGTGGCAGAAGAGCGCCAGCACAGAGTGGTCAGGAGATCTTGGACCTCATCGAGTGTGGGGAGATAAATCCATTCTCTCCAAGCGCTGAACCAGAAAGGACAACACAGACATATATAAGGTCACAAGCTGCCTGGTGGCTAAAGGCCATTCCAGGGACACCCAGCAACGCCAAGTCAAAATCAAGGAGTTGAGGTAGTTTTACCACAAAGCAAAAGAGGAAATGAGTGGTCTGGTGCAGCACCTCACACATGCTGCTATTACAAGCATCTGGACACTATTTTGGGGTGGCCAGTTTCCCCAGCATGACCATGGGGGACAGCATAGTGGCGGAGGTGTTGAAGGAGGAGCATGGCCAGGAGGTAATCCCCGAGAGTCAGGAGTGTACATGATAGTGAAGCTGGTCCCCTCTTCCCTAGAAGTCTACCAGTCCAGCACCAGTCCAACCTAGGGAGGGCGCTTCCAGTGATTTCACAAACTTTTTCTAACTACAAATGGGTTAAGACAATGGGGGGTGATGTGTAGTGCACTCTGCGCCTACATAGCACAGGAGGCATGTAGCAGCTTGTTAATGTGTCTGCAGATGGAGCAGGAGTCTTGCCTGCATATCTCCATAAAGTTCTCAGATAGGAATTCTTTAATCCTTCTCATAAGTTTTTGAGGAGGCCAGCCTTATTCCGTCCTCCACAGTAGAACATCTTCTCATGCCAAACCACCAGTAACTGGTCTGGCGTCATTGAACCACAAAGCACTGCAGCAGAAGGCCTGGGTTTCTGGCTGCATTCAGGCAGCATCTGCTCCCAATCACTCTGTGTGATTCGGAGAAGACCGATATCTTGCATGGCAACCTGGAGGAAGGAGGGGAAGCTATTACCACGCTCCCCGGGAGACCATGTATGCTGGACCTGGCACGTGCCAGACACAGTGGGAAGTCACCTTCTCCTATCCCTCTCCCCACCTGCTGGTTCCTGCCCTGGCTGGCCCCTTACCAAGACTGCCTGCCTCTGAGGTGACTGAGTCCTAATGCTCCCCTGCGAACTCAGTGCACCTTCTATAAAGTGCCTGCTTTCAAGCAAACATTTGGCCTTGCATGTAATACATTTCCATGTGTTCACAGAGACCTTCGGTGTAGGCTAACAGATTAGGCTTAACATAGTGTATCTCCTGTAACATCTGCCCTTGTAACTTTTCCTTTCAGGTGGGACAGCAGCCAGCTTGCAGTGTACTCCCGCTATTACGGCATCTTCCCACTTGGTTCAGATACTCAGGTGAAAGTGGACAAGGAAGAACATGTTTCAGGAGCAGATGCACTGCATGAACTCCCTCGTGGAGGAGATGTAGGCAGAGCACCTGGACCAGATTGTGGAAAGCCAGGAGAGAGAAGCCACCAGGAAGCAGCAGACCAGAAAGCAGGAGACCATATGCCCTAAGAGACCTTGTTAAACCCCCATGACTCCTAAATAATTCTGAGCTATTTCTAAAGTACACATAGGCAATGGTTTTCAAATAACTCCCCAGAGTGAGGAAATGAACAGGATTGGTATCGAGAATTGCTCCAGGGTATTAGCTGACATTCCTGAGAAAATAATGGGTACGTGTCTCTTTCTTACTGTCTAGAAACTGCTTTGAGTGAAATACTTTATTCCTGGATCTAAAAATAAGACCTGTATGACTGGATAGCCAGTAAAAGTAAGACAATGGGTGATCTCATGGCTAAGGTAAAGCACTGAATGATGAAAGATGTGTGAGCCAGATCTACATTACATCAGTATAACTACACCACTCAGGGTGTGAAATATCTACACCCCTGAGTTATGCAGTTATACCCATCTAAGCCTTGGTATAGATTACACTACATAGATGTGAGGCATTGTGCCATCAACATAACTGCCACCTCTCATAGAGGTCAATTAATTATGTTAATGGGAGAAGCTCTCCCATCTGGCATAGCAATGTCTTCACTAAAGCATTATTTAAGTAGAGATCTGCTCTTTGTCCCTGCTACAAACTTACAGTTGCTAACTTTTCTGACCAGACAGATGGACTCCAATGCCACAAATGGAATCCAGTCCATCCGGTTGGGAAAGTCCGCAAACCTGTAACAAATGTCTTCTGTGACTACAGGTCCTGATCAGAGCCCCATTGTTTTAAGCACGGTACACTCAGCCCAAACATGGTCCCTGCCCTGAAGAACTTAAAGATTTAAATGACTGTTTGACTCTGATCATGGAATCTCATCTCATTGTTCCTCAGTTTGCTCATGGAGTGTGGCTTGAGGATAGGAGGCTTAAGTTATTCACATTTAGAAAGTATTTCAGAATTGAGATGGGGGCACTGAAGTGATATGCAGATTCTTGATGCAGAGTTAAATAATAATTGTAAAGAAACTGTGCATATGTGATCCTGTCACTTGGTAGAAAATTAAAAAAAATGTAATTTTATAGTTTGCAGCAGTAGACTTTTTAAAAGACACCATGATATGTTCATTTAAGGTCTTATTCTTAACTAATCATTAGACCCTGTTTTGCTAATATGTTTAGTATATCTGTTTTTTAATATTTTTGAATATCTATTCACATTCAGAATAACTTCCAGGATTGCTGGTTGGCTCTTTCTCTTGTAGATCCCGTTGGTTAGGTAATCAATTTGACAGTAAAAATCTCCCAAATCCCAAACCATGTCAGAAATGTACTTTCAGCAGACATTAAAAATGACTTGGTCCTTAACAGTGTCTATTTCACTTATCAACAGCCAAATATTCACAGCAGATGTGTCTGCTATTTAACTCTGTTTCTATTTGCCAAAGTGTACTCTTGGCATAGATCTGTCCCTAGGGTGGGTGCACTGGAAAAAAAGCCAGAAATAGGGTTTATAGCAATGTATTATAGACTCTTCTATTTCACTGTTTCTTGGATTTCCTTTTCTGTCTTTAATACTTCCTCCTAAGAAAACAATTAAGAAAATGACAATGCAATTAATTATACAATGGTACAATATGTGTGTACTTATGTATTTAATGCATGTGTCTTGTCACAAGCACAAAATTTCTAGTACTGCAAATGAAACTGATTATGTACAAGACACATGTGAATGCAAACAGACTGTCCCACTGTATTTTATGTGTTATTCAGTATAATGGTGTAAACTATATCTATTACCATAGCAGTGAGGAGTCTTAAAAATGATGCACTCTTAGTGGATCCAATGCAGGCAGCCCTCTGTGCACAGAACTCCCATGCCTTCCAGATGAGAGTCTCAACACACTTTGCAAATGGTAATGCATTAAGCCTGATGACGCCATGTGAGGTGGTTTCAGTTAGAGGGCTATGTAAAGAGAACTTGGAGGATAGAGCTCTGGGACTGACCCAAAGCCCACTGAAGTCAAGAAGAGGTGTTTTACATTGGCTTCAGTAGACTTTGGAGCAGGGCCCATATCACTGTTAAATGGACAAGTAAAAATTGTGAAGTATGTAGTTTAAGCATTGTAACACCTTACATTGTTACCTGGATTATCTATTCAAGCAATTTCCATTATGCTTAGAGGAGAGATGGCGAGACAAGCCTAACTGTGTCTCTATGGTGTGAATCAAAATGTTTCCTTTCCTAAAATTAGTTTATAAACAACTCCATTGTCACTTTGAAAAATCTTCAAAAAGGGTGACAAGCAACGTAAAGAAATCACGTCCTTTCTATATCCATACACCGTGTGAAGTCTTAAACATGATAACGCGGTTTCAGAATTCGCTTCTACACACTCCCTTTTTAATAATTCCCATGAAATTAATAAGAAAACTGCACACCTGAAAGTATTTTATATAGATGTAATTGAGCCCCTTTAGTGCCAAATTTACTTAGTTTTCTCCAAAATTCCTTACTGAAAACAAGGAGACAATTAGGGCCCAACATCTATTCAGCTTAATTCAATGGCTCTATCATTTCTTTGCTTTATCTGGCCCTATTTCCCAAGTCCTCTTTTGTATTAACCTGAGAGCTTCTGCTTTGATAGCACTTTAAAAACAAATTCTATGTAATATTCCTGTACTGGTGATGTGTCTGGGATACTGATTTTTCATTTAAGCTTAGAAAGTTATCTGTACGTTTTCCAAGTTGATTGTCTCAGGAACTCAGATTTTAAATGCTGGAGCTAAGTGAGATTTAGTCTGCAGTCTGGTTCTTTTCTAAAAAAAGATATTCTCAAGGGTGCCTCTACACAGCTCCCTAAACTCAAAATAAGATACGCAATTTGCACTATGCAAATTGCGTATCTTATTTTGAATCTATTTTGAAATTTGGTGCGTCTACACAGTGCCAAATTTTGAAATAATGTGCTATTTCAAGCCATTCCTTATCCCTCATGCAATGAGGTTTACCGGGATGGTGAAATAGCACGCCTGTTATTTCGAAAAATATTTTGAACTAATGGGCAGTTCATGTAGATGCAAGGTAGCTGTTTCGGGATATCTCAGGTATCCCAAAATAGCTGCACAGTGTAGACGTACCCCAAGTGACTCTCCTTGTAAGTCTCATATCTTTTTAGTTCGTGGACTGCCACATTCATTGGCAATAAAAAAAACAAGCCGTTTGGTTTAATAATAAATATTAACAATCTGGTGGAGGGAAGCAATGGAATATTGCTGTGGTTAGACCATTTTTCTGGCTGGCTCTCAATTCTGTAGCTGCTGGTGGAAAATCATCATAAACTAAGGACTCTGTAATGACTTCCTCAAGAGCACTGGGCTCTGACATTACTCAGTAGTTGGAAAGCAAGAGTCCCAATGATATTTTGAGACCAAGCCCTGTAAAATATTTCTTGCAAAAGGCAAATCTAGCAAACACTGGAATCTGCTGGTTTTGAAAAGTGGGCTGCCTAGGTGAAACAGATTAAAATTCCATGGCAAAAGTAGGAAGGGGGCAGGAAGGGACTGGAGAAGGAGAAACAGCTGATGACGCTCCAGAAAGGACTGTACAAAGATGTGACACTAATAAATGGAAAAAATACATCGGCTTAGACCTGAAAATTTGGGTCTGCATCCAAAACCCTTTCTCTGTTCAAAATACTGGCTGTGTTTGGGTTCTACTTTGGGACTGTCTCTTAAAAAAAATCTGGTAGTGAGATTGAGAGACTATAACCTCTTTTTTTTTTCTCCAGAACACTTTCTGATTTATCTGTTACTAATATTTAGATTCAGACAATGAAAAGATACTGGAGTGAAATGTTTTAATTATGCTGCTCTCACAGAGAAATCATTGTGTTCAAACACTAAGCCAAAACTTTATGCTGGAAATGGAAAAGTGGGTAGACAAGCCAGGATTTGCAGTTAAAAATTGCAGGGGAAATAGAAGGGTAGTAAAAGATCATAATTTTAGTGCTAGTAAGCAGGACTATGGGAAATAAGATGGGTTTTAACTAATACAGTACATGGAAACCAAAGTACTAGTTAGAAAATAGCTCCATTGTAATGGATGCCTGCTGTGAACTGAAACTAAAGCTACTACAGGTATGCATCTCATTTAGAAAGCAAGTACAGTCCATATAAATAGAAGTTACTGTACACTTTGACTGAACCTCTTGCAGCCAACAAAATCTCTTCATATATAATAATCTCTACTACTAAGATGCTCCAGGTTTTCCATTTAAAAAAATTGTCACATTTCTATGGCTCCAAATTTCTCTGGCTGAATATTAGGAGAAACCCTGATTAGAGGTGAATTGAAACTAAGCATTGCTTATGTAAAATGTACCTTGTGCACAGAACAAGAGCTCTGTTTTCTAAAAATGAACTATACTGCATTTCCTATATTCAGAACAAGAGCATTAATGACAAGTAAAACATATTCAAACTCATTAGATCCTTTTCAAGACATACTTTCAAGGATTCAGAAACTTCAAGCCAACAGATGGACTGGACAATATATTCGATATGTAAAGTCCAATGTAAACTGCCAAAAGTTAAGCATGTGCTCATTGACATCCTCCAGTGACACAGAGACTATCTGGGATTTTGACTTAAACATCATATGGACAACATCATAGGACCCATTGCAGCCTGTTCCATGAGTCCCCGCTCTCTCATAGAAATGACTTCCACTCTCCAGGGCTGCGAGCCATAACTGAAACAAAGAAACTTTCTCTTTTTTCTGGTGTGCTGCTGGTGATGGAGTATTGACTACTTACAAATGATTTTCTCTAACTCAATAGTTCACAGTGATATTTTAAAAGAACTTGACAGATGAAATCAGAATTTGGTGCATATATATATATGTGCCTACTATTGAATAAGCTCCTACTTTAATCAATTATACTACTAGCTTTGCTGGATAGACTGCCTGGGGCCTCTATTTTTGGGGAAAATTCCTGACCAGTCTTATTATTGCCTCATTTTCACCTTGGCTTTTACTCCTTGGTGTCTTCCCAGGCTCTCATCGCTCTCCTTCTGGCGTCACCACAGCAAGTTTGGAAATGCATGTTCTTACCTTGTCAACTGTTTTTGTTTCCCATATAAGAAGCCATTGGTCATTAGGGGCTAATAAGCCAGGCCTCGTCTAAAATACCACTAGTATCAGATACACGATAGAAACTGTGTACTGTGGCTGATACACTGCAGATTGGAGTATTGCTTGTTGCGATTGTGGGTGCCTAGTGGGACTGGAGCTACAGTACACCTGGACCTGCATCACTGCAGCAAGCAAAAGGAGGCAAGAAACACAAGCTTATGCTGGGCTGAGTGTGGGGCTCCCTGCACAGTCTCCCTGCAGCTCTCAGCACAGAATCCCTGATGCACATTGGCTGCAAGCAACCACACAAAATGGCAGAGAGTAGGGAATACAGGGTTCCTTGGAGCTAGTTTGTCAGCCATAGGGACTGGAAGATAGGGCTTCCTCCTCCCATGCTCCTTTCCTGCTGCCTATGCTCCTGCTTCTCCAGTCCAGCTTCATGTGGGAATATCTAGGCTAGGGAATAAGGAAGTTGCAACTCCAATAATGAATGCCAAGAAGGAGAGAGAAAAGTTTTGAGTCTGGAGGTGTATGTTCTGAAGTGTTCAGAGTCTGGCTCTGTCAGGTGAGAACAGTTCTGAACAGTGGAGAAATCGGATACAAAGAAGAGGAGTGCTGAACCTGGAGAAATAGATCGCTGTGTGTCATCTAGTGTTTGGAGGGAGCTGAGCTGGGACTGGAATAAAATGGGTGGACGTAGCTGATTGTCAGGAAGAAATGAAAACCATGAGTGAAATCATAGATGACTCTTGTAGAGTAAGATCAAGTCTACACTGACGAGTTACTGAACAATAAGCCTGCCCCTGGTTCTGTAACGTTTGTGATGTTCACAATGTCAAGACACTTCTTGTACACCAGTACAGCTACACAGTTGCTATGCTACCACCTGCACTGAAAACCAGCTCTGTGAGAAGCAGAGAGCTTGCCACACTCTGGAGAGTGTGCTTGGGCGCCAGGGTGGACATGGTGGTGTAGTACTGCATCCTGACTGGCCTCCGGCATCCTTCCCACAATGCCTGGTCTGGGCTCTCTGGTTATCTGTTTGAACTCTACTGACCTACTCTCAGCTGACCATTCAGGTGACCAACTCTCAGACCCGCCCTTAGTGTTCTTTTTGAAATTTGAAAGTCCCCTTCCTGTTTGCTCTGCAATACATAGTGGCTGTGTCTAGACTGGCCACTTTTTCCGGAAAAGCAGCCGCTTTTGTGGAAAAACTTGCCAGCTGTCTACACTGGCCGCTTGAATTTCCGCAAAAGCACTGACGATCTCATGTAAGATTGTCAGTGCTTTTGTGGAAAAACTATGCTGCTCCTGTTTGGGCTAAAGTCTTTTTCTGAAAAACTTTTGCGCAAAAGGGCCAGTGTAGACAGCAGACACTTGTTTTCCGCAAAAAAAGCCCCGATCGCGAAAATGGCGATCGGGGCTTTTTTTGCGGAAAAGCACGTCTAGATTGGCCACGGACGCTTTTCCGCAAAAGTGCTTTTGCGGAATAGCGTCCTGCCAATCTAGATGTGCTTTTCTGAAAATGCTTTTAACGGAAAACTGGTTTGGGGTGCCTTATACTTGAGGAACCCTAAACACTTTGTCCTGAATTGATACTCTCGATAGTGTCTTAGCTGAGCACCTCTTGTGACAATATGCCAAGCCTAATTACTTATAAACAGGAAATGTCTAATTAAATGTATGAATTTCTAATTAAGTGTTTTAGATACTGGAGCTATGTTGTGTTAGAACAGCCATGTAGGAAGTCAAATAGGTAGAAACATAAGCAGCAAAGAAAAATGAATGGAATACAATCTATTCCTTTCCCATCTCTCCCTCATTTGTTTTTTTTTAATTTACACAAGCTTAAGTTTTTGAAAATGTTCCCTACCATTACATTCTTCTATATTGTCTAGCTAAAACTTATTAGTTTTGATTAGTGCTTCAGCAGCATTTGATCAGATGTTTCTGGTTTGACACTGAGCCTGTGCACTCACATCTGATTCAATACAATTTCTTTCAACATAGGAGGGCAGCTAGTAAGTGTCTATTACTGAACCTATTTGCATCCCCCTTGTAGCAGTAATTCCATATATTGACTTTCAAAACCTATGGAATGTGTTGTGAAAATTAGATCTTGATTTTTTCCTGCCACCATGAACATTTTATTGACACCATTTTATCTGGCTGAATGATCACAAAATTCTACATAAAATGTAAACAAACTGTTTTTGTTTTAAATAAAATATATTAAAGCTAGAAAACAATAACCTATCAAAAGTCCTATTGTTTTGTTTAACAGCAATAAAACCTTCAAAGTAGTTGAATTATCTAGAAGCATCCTTTCCAAAAATACCTGAGTGTTATTGCTCTTTTTAATGTTACAGTAACAGTTCATTCATCAAGTAATATATTTCTAGGTTCATGACAGAACTATAAAAAATTACTGTAGGCTAAAAGTGCTGAATGACTCAGGGGATTTGTAATGAGAGCTAGCTCTCTTTTTACTTATATTCACCACTATCAATCTATCTAGATTCAAGTAGAGGCAAACCAACTCCTGCAAATATTTATGCACATGCTTGATTTACACGAGTGGCACCTTCGAAAAGCACTGCTCACGTGTAAATGTTGGAATCTAATCCAAACAATCCCAGATTGAGGGAATTGAAAACTAGATATGAATCTGAACATTTCCCAGATTTGGAATGCTCAGGTTTGACATGTTAGGGTATGTCTACACTACAAAGTTAGTTTGAACTAACGGACGTTAGTTCAAACTAACTTTCATAGGCACTACACAAGCGCTCTGTTAGTTCGAATTTAATTCGAACTAACGGAGTGCTTAGTTCGAACTAGGTAAACCTCATTTTACGAGGATTAAGCCTAGTTCGAATTTACTAGTTTGAATTAAGGGGTGTGTAGCCCCTTAATTCGAACTAATGGGAGGCTAGCCCTCTCCAGGTTTCCCTGGTGACCACTCTGGCCAACACCAGGGAAACTCTTCTGCCCCCCTCCCGGCCCCGGACTCCTTAAAGGGGCACGAGCTGGCTACGGTGCCCTTGCCAGGTGCAAGCCTGCCAGCACCCAGCCAGCAGACCCTGCACCTGGCATGGATCGAGCCACCCACCCGATGCCCCCCAGCCCTCCCCCTCTTCCCGGGACCAGGCTGGCGGCTCCCGGGAGCTTGCCCGGGACCGCAAGAGGCGGGCACCTGCCTGGGCTAGTGCGAACATCGTGGACCTCGTCCACAACCTCCGCACTAGGCACAGGAAAGTGGCCGGCTAGGGCAGGAGAGCTGCCAGCCTGGCCACCCAGGAGCAGGTTTGCATGAAAATCAAGGTGATCCACTGAGACCCCCGACCCTGAGCCCTGAGCTTACAATGGCCGTCCTGGGTCAGACCAAAGGTCCATCTAGCCCAGTAGCCTCTCTGCCAACAGCGGCCAACACTAGGGACCCTGGAGGGGATGGACCAAAGACAGTGACCAAGCCATTTGTCTCGTGCCATCCCTCTCCAGCCTTCCACAAACCTTGGCCAGGGACACCACTCCTACCTCCTGGCTAATACCACTCCATGGACCCAACCTTCATGACTTGATCTCATTTCCCTTTAAACTCTGTTCTAGTTCTAGCCTTCACAGCCTCCTGCAGCAAGGAGTTCCACAGGTTGACTCTTTGCTTTGTGAAGAACAACTTTCTGTTACTAGTTTGAAGCCTGCTACCCATTCCTTTCCTTTGGTGTCCTCTAGTCCTTCTTTATGGGAACTAATGAAAAACTTTTCTGTATGCACCCTCTCCACACCACTCATGCTTTTATAGACCTCTATCCTGTCCCCGCTCCGTCTCCTCTTTTCTAAGCTGAAAAGTCCCAGTCTCTTTAGCCTCTCTTCATATGGGACCTGTTCCCAACCCCTGATCATTTTAGTTGCCCTCCCCTCTCCCAGCCTCTCTCTTCCCCTCTCCCACCTCCTTTTCCCAGTCTCCCCCAGTTTTGTTCAATAAAGACAGATTCCATTTTTGAACACAATTGTCCTTTATTTTGTACATCAGGAAGGGGGGCTAGGGAAGGGTAAGTGGAAGGAGGTGAGGGAGGAATGGGGTACGAGCCCCCGATGGGGAGGACTGGGCTGGCTCTGCGGGCTTCTGGGAATGGAAGCTCTCCTGCAGCCCCCCAATTGCCCCCTCTCCCCAGATGGCAGCCTGCGGCAAGTGCAGCCGGTCTGATGGCCGAGTGCTGTGATGTGCCCAGTGTGGGTAGTCCGGGCAATCCAAGCCAGGACTGCTTTGCAAGTGGGGCACCCCTGAGAACGGTCTGTCCTCAGGAGAAGCCGGCGGCGGGACAGCCCAGGCACGCCTGGGCTGCCCCGCTGCTCAAGCACCTCTGCGGCTTTGCTCCTTGTCTTCCTGGAGACCCCCCCAGCAGACCAGGGAGACACGGAGCAAAGCTGGGTAGGATGCATGTGGGACCACGGCGCATCTCCACGGTCCCGCCGTCCGGGTTTCCCTGGTCTGCTGGGGGGCACAGCTAGTGCGCCCCCCAGCAGACCAGGCTTTTCTCGCCTGGGGTAGAGCAGCTGGGGCTGCTGGGTTGGTCCTGCAGTGCCGTTCCTCGGCGCTACTGGAGAACCCCGCAGCACCACAGCTGCTCTTCCCCAGGTGTCCCCAATTCAGCCGCTGCTTAAACTGATCAGCAGCTGACTACAGGAAGCCCGAGGCAGAGTTGCTCTGCCCCGGGCTTCCTGGAATCAGCCGCTGATCAGTTTCAGCAGAGGCTGACTTGGGGACACCTGGGGCAGAGCAGCCGGGGTGCTGCCCGGTTGGTCCCCACAGCGCCGCCCCTGTGGGGACCTACCCGGCAGCGCCCCAGCTGCTCTGTCCTAGGCGTCAAGATTCAGCTGCTGTTGAAACTGATCAGCGGCTGATTCCAGGCAGCCCAGGGCAGAGCAACTCTGCCTCGGGCTTCCTGTAGTCAGCCGCTGGTCAGTTTCAGCAGCGGCTGAATCTGGAAGCCAGTTCCGACATACATACAAATTCAACTTAAGAACAAACCTACAGTCCCTATCTTGTACGTAACCCGGGGATTGCCTGTAATTCGAACTAATTTAGTTCGAATTAACGTTGTAGTGTAGACGTACCCTTAAAAAGAGAATTCTAGCTATTAATTTTGGTCTTACTCCAGCAATATATATTGGGAAGTTGGTTTGGGTACATGTCTGGCCAAAGCACTGACTATTGCTGCTCTCATATGGCTCAATAGTCTGTATGAAACATTGTAATTGGTCCCATTTCTTGTGACTAAAGGAATGGTTCTTCATTGCCCTATTCAATTATTTGCACCAGGACAAAGTGATTACAAAGTGGGCATAAACTATTACCAAATCAGAATGACATAGTCTAGTGTAAATGACCGTACAAGTTAATGGACAACCGGACCCTATCAATCTATGTCACGATTACTACACCTTTTGGGGGCAAGGACTGAAAGAGAGGGTGATCAGTTAAGTGTTAGGTGTCTTTTTAAAGCAGTTTATTCCAAAAAGAGCTAATCTGATGCTATGTAGACACTGTTTTGAGAGGAGGATGGTTGGAGAGGTTTCTCTGTTACAAAGGGCCTAAACCAAAACCCACAGTGAATTACGTAAATATCAGATGTGCTTTAAACAGAAGTCTTAATCTAAATACACTTTTGTAAATATTTGTAAAGAAACCCTACAGGAATCATCATTTGAGACACATGGCATTCCTGCTTCCACACATCTCCGAACTGACATTTCTGTAACAATCTTAAAAAACAACAGATAGCCTAGTAGCACTTTAAAGACTAACAAAATATGTAGATGGTATCATGAGCTTTCCTGGGCACAGCCCATTTCTTCAGATGCCCAGAGTGTTGGATGTCCAGGACCAAAATAAATATGAGAGAAAGGGGGAGGGGAATGGAAGAGGAAAAAATAGGATGGATGGGAAACAAGAAGAGGAAGTGGGTAAAACATCTTTCCAGCTCGACATTCCCCTTGATATTTTTTACTCACTACCTCTTCTTGTCCCCCTCCCATTTTTTCCTCTTCCACCTTCACTCCCTTCTCCCCTATTTATTTTGGTCCAGGACATCTGACACTCTGGGCATCTGAAGAAGTGGGTTGTGCCCATGAAAGCTCATGATACCATTTACATGTTTTGTTAGTCTTTAAAGTGCTACTAGGCTATAAACTGTGGGAGGTCGAGAGCGTGGTGCAGTGCCGGTCGGCTTCTTAGAGCCTGAAACAGGCGCCATGCCGGTAGAGGAACCGGACGTGCCTGGCTTGTCTCCTGCGCTTACCCGCTTCTGCGGGACAACAGGCAGGAACCTGGCTGGAGAGGGTTTCTCCGTCATGAGAGGGCTACACTTTGGGGAGGAAGCCTGTCTCCTCCCTACATCAAAGCCAGAATTAGTGGAGCCCGTGTCTTGAGGCATGAATGCCTTATCAAATAAAATCATTTTTAGCAGTCTCTCGCGGTCCTTGCGGGCTCTCGTGATCAAATTAGCACAGTGGGTGCATTTTTGGGGCAAGTGCGTCTCCCCAAGGCACCTAATACAGGAGACATGGCCGTCAGAGATCGGCATTGTCTCATGGCATAGTGATCACTTTTGAAAACCGGGGGAGCCCAGCATTTTTGCCGCTTGAGTGCTTGTGCCGGTAACCACTTGCCGTTTGTTTTATATCCTCGTTTTCTTTCTTTCTTTCTTTCTTTCTTTCTTTCTTTCTTTCTTTCTTTCTTTCTTTCTTTCTTTCTTTCTTTCTTTCGTTTCGTTTCGTTTCGTTTCGTTTCGTTTCGTTTCGTTTCGTTTTAGAGAGAGAGGGGAGGCTAGGCGCCAAGTGAGAACAAGCGGGAAAAAGCAGGGACAGAGATAACAACTAGTGAAACGTCTCTATTTCTACTTCTTCTTTTTCTTTCTTTTTTTTCTTTTTAAACAGTGAAGATAAGGAAAGGGAAAGGTAGATAAGGTTGATGAATTTTATTTTTAACTATTAACAAGATGTCTGAAGTACTCTGAGGAGAGGAGAGGAAAGAGCTCCACCCACAGCCAGAGGTGGCTGAGAGGAACTGGAGCGGGGGCCAGACTGCGCGCGGAGAGGAAAAGGCATGAATGGCCTTGAGCGCTCGCGCACGCGCCATCCGTCCAAATACAGCTATGTGAAGCCTCCGATTCGCAGCGCTGGGATGAGCCCGACACCAGACGTGGAGCACCCACTGGGAAACACCTCGAAGAACCATCGTTACTGCACAAAGGTGAGTAACTTCTTCTTATGTGTGCTTGTCCCCTTATCTCCATATAAATCAGCAATAACATTTTAAACAACGTATATTCCTGACCTCCAGAATTACATGCTTATAAAGGGCAGTGCTTTAGTTGAATCTCTTCATTTAATTGTTCTTACAATGTGATATATATATATATATATAAGGCTCACAGAAGGCCACCACATCTTTTTATAAGGAGGTCAGGGTTTTGTCTTCAAGCAAATCTGTTTTGAATTTGTAGTTATTTCCTTATTTATTACATTATTACTGATGGGTGAAAAAAATATCAATTATCTATTAAATTCCATATGTTGGTGTCAGCTTGGAGGTCTTCCCAGCAATCACATCTGAGGAGTTCATAGCTGAGACTTTGGATTCTGTTCAGCACAGATGTCTATGACATCACTGTGTTCTTTGGGAAATACAAATGAACTGTATTATTATTGCAGGATTAACACGGTACATATTTATGTTTAATATGTACCCTGAGAGTAAATTAATAATTGCACATGTTCTTTGAAAAAAAAACAGTTGGTAAACGATAACTTTGTCAGACGTGAAACCAAGAAATAAAATTAATATAAGTCTAGTTATTTGACCTACATAGTGCAAAAAAAAAAAAAAAAGCCATATCAGCTTGATTTTGGTCTCCAAAAAAAGTTTCATTTATGTAAATAAGAGTCCTCTATGCGTACTGTATCCTATACTGTTATTCTGTAATGAAAATCAGAAGTAAGCATTAGTACAGAATGGAATTTTTATTGTTGACCTAAATGTTGCTCCCACTGTGGCCAATAGTAAAACTTCTGTTGATGGGAAACAGAGGCAGACCAATACTGAGTGTCTTTTGAAAATCCCACTCACAGTGTTTAAATAAAAATCTGACCATTAGAGAGTCAATCTCAGTAAGAATCAGAAATCCATACCAATGTATGCAAATATGAGCATCTGATTTGCATATTCAAGAGTAGAAATTTGTATTTATTTTGTAAAAATTAGGTCATAAGAACATAAGAAGGTCTCATTCCTTCATTACTGTATTTATGATATATGAATATGACGCATGTAAAACATTCATAGTTGTCATGTATAAAACTTCATGAGTTGAAATCTTCCCATTATATGTATTCTGTGTAAGGAACTGTTTCTCCGATGCTGTCTGAAAAATTACTTTGCAGTTTACACTTAAATGCCATTACACAAATCCTGCATTAACTTTGCATAATGAAATTACATCTGCTTATATGTCGTTATTTCCTGATTTAACAACAAAAACACATCCAACATTTCCTAGTAATAAAAAATAACTTCAGAAGCATTCTTGAATTTTTCTTTCCCACATACCCCTCCATTATTACTTGAACACATGTTCATTTTATTTTGGGACCAGCCATATTTCTTACCATGTCCTATGATCACTTTTATATTGAATTCTTTCTTATCTCTACAATATCTGTTATACCTTAATATGGCAGTCTTCACAATCTGTCAGAAATGATAAGTAAATCATTCATGTCCCATCCATAGTATCCAATAAATGTTGTTGTAGTAATTTAAGACCTATTTTTAAAAGCAGTTAAGCATGTATTCAAGTCCTATAAATGTCTGGGATTTTTAAAATGAAAATAGATTAGGAGTTATTGATGAATTCATCAAGCCTGAATTTATTTTTAATTAAATGAAAACATTCAAAATTAAATTGATGATAGTGAAGAATCAAAAACCTTCACACTCTTTAGGCTCTTCAGAGATTGCATTTTGAAGCTTAACTTCTAGAAGTTTGGATGCTTAATGACAGGCTAGGTCTAGACTATAGGGCTGTGTCTACACTGGGCCACTTATTCCGGAAAATAAGCCGCTTTTCCGGAATAAGCTGCGAGCTGTCTACACTGGCCCTTGAATTTCTAGAAAAGCAACGATGCCCTACTGTACAAAATCAGCCACTATTCCGGAAAAACTATTCTGCTCCCGCTCGGGCATAAGTCCTTATTCCGGAACACTGTTCCGGAAAAGGGCCAGTGTAGACAGCCCAGTAGTCTTTTCCGGAAAAAAGCCCCGATCGCGAAAATGGCGATCGGGGCTCTTTTCCGGAAAAGCACGTCTACATTGGCCACAGACGCTTTTCCAGAAAAGGGCTTTTCCAGAAAAGCAGCCTGCCAATGTAGATGCTCCTTTTCCGGAAAAACTGAAAATGGAATAGTATTCCGTTTTAAGCATTTCTGGAAATTCATGCCAGTGTAGACACAGCCTAGGGCTTTATCGGAAAAAGCAATTTGCGAAGCTTTTTCCGATCACTTTTGCGGAAGAGGCTTTTCCACCATTTGGCCCCGTCTAGATGGGGACAAATGGCAGAAAAGCCTCCTCTTTTGGCAGATGCCTTGTGAAATGAGGTATATAGGGCTCCCCGAAAGAGCGTGTTTTCTCCTCCGCAAAAAAAAGTGGAAGAGCAAACGCGTTCCTTGGACGTGGCAGGGTTTTTGCAGGATACTGTAGTCTAGATGTAGCCTATTAGAGAACTTATCTATGTTAAACAATTAGTTGGGTCTTTAGAATTAGGCTTAAAAGCTCATGAGAACAGGCTCTTTATCATATTTCTGGGCAGATGCCAACTTTTGAAATTTTATTGTGATTCTCCCCTTCTGTGGTGTCTTTTCTTAGAGTCCAATCTCCTAGAGTCAAGTGATGCTTGGGACTGGCAATAATGTGATCCTTTCTGTTCTTTTCAGAATGGGAATGCCCCAAGATCAGCCTCTCATATGCATTAATTTCATACTTCTGATCTAAGATGGGATTAGAAAATACAGGCGCTTACATGTGCACATATACACAGATGTACAAAAGTAAAACCCCTAAATATTAAACTTCTTTTCTAGGGGAGAAGAAGTTCCAGCTTGAATCCTATTTTATCCAGATAAGAATGCTCATTTATAGTCTCCATGCAGATGACTTCAGAAATCATTTGCACTGCTAAGTAGAATATAAAACACAAACAGTGCAAACTAGCTTTGCTTTACTTTTAAAGATCGTGACTCCAAAATTAAAACTGGAGCAAATAATTTACCTTAATTAACATTAGAGAGATTAGCTTTATCTGTGTATTGTAACATTATGAATGAGGTAAAGTAGCAACCGTTGTTGCTAGCACTTTTGTTTCTTTAAATAAAATTGTCTTAGTATTAGCACATTCATAAATCCTCACTGTGAAATAAATTACCTTCTTTGATGTTCCTCTTTCCTGAGTTAATGAAAACAGATTAGTCCTAAAAAGAATGAATCAACCAACAATGTCAAATTCAGGGTAACAGAGTGTTTTCTAATTATAGTATGGAATGCTTGTTAGGTAAAGGAAAGGCAATTGTGAAAATATTATATCTCCCTTAAATAACTCTTTAATCAACTATATAGAAGCATCCATAGTTAATGAACTAGCAAATCTTTCTGGTGCATGTTAATCCTTGAGGCATTATTTATAGCCCCATAGTTTAGATTATGTTGAGGTTTTTTTCTCGCAATGATGCGCACATATGTTTGTCAAACAAAATTATTACAATTAAAATTCAAGTACAGATTTATTTTTCTATGAAGTTAGAGGTAAGTGCATTCCAAAGGTCAGAAGACTGAAGAGTAGAGCTGGCCAGAAAATGTTCATCCAAACAGATTTCTGTCAGGAAATGCTGTGTCAACAAAGCCAATTTTTTCACAACATTCTTCTCTTTTGATAAAATGTCAATAATAACACTGAAAAATTGCACCATCCTTCCCACATTCTGATCGATCCACCTGCTAGAGCCAGCTATCCCCTCCATGGCCAAAAGGGCCAGATACTAGATTGAGAGGGAGACCCAGCAGCCAATAAATCAGACACTTGATAGGGATTAACAGTGGAGTTCTTTTTATGCCATCTTTCCACCTCTGCGTAGCAAGCAGAACAACTTTAGGACTTTGCCAATAGTAATTATGAAATTGCTATTAACTGAATGACAATTATGGATTTTTAACTCTAATTTATAGTAAACTAACAAACCATATGTTGAAATTCCTACTAAATAGCTTATTGTTCTTTGTTTCATTCCTATATGAGAAACTGTGAAATACCTATCTGTACAAGAGAAATATAAGCATTACTTCTATCGGAAACTCAAGAGAAAATGAAAGAGAAGACATCTTAGAAATACGATAACATTATTTATAGACCTATAATAAAATATTTTATGGTAATGAACGTGGCTCATCAGACTGCTCACTCATAATCTATGCAAGTTCAAGAACTACCTGTGAATTATCTTCAAAAAATCAGTAAACAAAGGAAATGAGAGCAGGGAAGAGACTATTAGCGAAGGATTAATAAATCATATACCAGTATGCCTTTGGGTGATTCATGGCACAGTAATGTTTGACAGGTAATTCATCAAATTCTGTATTAGTAACCCCAATATTGCTGAAAATTGGTCTTCCCGAATAATACCACAGCTTCCCTTGGTTCCTTAGTCCCATCCTCAGCTTGATCTTCACTTAACTCAAAGTTCAGCTAGTGAACAATGCATACTGAGTAGAAACCACCGATGGCTTTTACCGATCGTGTAGCACTTTTTCCCTTAGTGGCTCTGTAATAGGTTTGGTCATTGAAGATGACCCAGTCAAGCAGTCCATTGGCATAGTTCTCAGAGTGCTTGATGTAATGGTGATTGATTCAATAGAGGTGGTGGACAGTGAAGAACAAAACATGCATTCAACTTCCATGCCTTTTCAGCTGGTCTTGGAGAAGCCATTGACTATACGCTAAAAAGGTTAGACAAGATGCAGACCTTCTTGGGTGACCATCTCAAATCTCAAGAACAAATCATTTTATTTTTTGCACCATTATGTTCTCTGTCTCTGTTTCTTTTCACCATTTTAGTATCGAAGAAGAGCAGTAAATCTATCAGCAAGACAGAACTGAAGATGGAAGCAAAAGGCACTTCTTGTGTTTGATTCAGTGGAAGCTTTCCACCTCGGAATCGACCGAAAACTGGGAAGTGTCAACAATTTTGGAACAAAGTTTTGATTTTCATTTTGAAATGACTTTCTGTTTAGTCATTTAATGTAGAAACCACTTAACTGATATTTTAACAAACAAAGGGTCAAAATCAACATTTCACTAGATCTGAAATATGTTGGTTTTCAGAATTTCTGAATGAACTCTCCACTGACATCTAGTGGTACGCAGTGGACTTCAGGATTTGATCTTGTTTGCATGGGCACACCTGCTCTGCCTACGTGCTTGGCAAGATGGGATTGTTTACCCCACTGATCACTTTCAGCTGGTGTTGGATCCCCAGTCTCCATGTTGTTAGTGCAGAAGTAATAAAGAGCTGTTATCTGTGTTGTGTGAATTGAGGGCAGCAGAACTGTGCTTGGTATACCCCAATGGAGGGACTCACCCTCTACTAAATATCATATACTAGGCAAGGGACATGGCTTCCAGTCCCACTGACTGGAGAGTGATTGGGGACAGGCATTTATATCTGGCGGTGTGGGTGCTGCCTGAGGGACCGTTACCAGATGCCATTAGACTTTTCCTATCTCCATGATGTAATAACTAAGCTAATTTAAACTGTACTCTATTAATTCTCCATAAGCCCCTAGGAACTCTTTGAGTCAAAGGTCCTTAGAAGCAATGGAGACTACTGGGGAAAGCCACAAGGAGGGCCTTGGCCATGTGACTGCTTTCCTATGAGACTCCTCCCTATGCCACCTCTAGCCTGAAAAGGGCCCCGCCTCATCCTGCCTCTGCTCCATTCCTACTTCACCCCTTCCTCTAAGTCTAGCAGGGGGCCTGGTGCTGGCAGCAGAAATCACCCACCCACTGTCACTGACAGCAGTGGGAGAGGGGATCAGCATGATATGGCCCCAGCTCATTTTTCTCCCTCAGATCCTAGCTGAATCACTCTGCTTCCCACTGCTGGGGAATGTGGGGGCAGTTCCACACATCCCTCTAAGCACTCTCCTCCAAGCGATGTGACTGGGAGCTGAGGGAGCTGGGTTGGGCTAGGTCAATCTGCTTCCTGCCACTGCCACCGAGTGCGTGGTGGCCTGACTGCTACCGTTGGTATCAGGCTCCTTTCCAATTTCCCAGGCCACATCGCTCAGAAGCGGGGACTTGAGGGAAGAGTTAGAACCTGCATCTGCAGTCATCATCATCAGAAAGTGGAGCAATGTGGCTGGGAGTTGAAGGAGTGAAGTGGACTAGGACCAGGTCACTCCGCTTCCCTCTGCAGGTGAGTGCCAGGGCAGGGTGACCCCTGCTGCTGGCACCAGATTCCCTACTAATCCCCCAGGTTTCTTAGAAGACCTGGGGTGCTTGGACAAACTGTCCTATGGACAGAATGACTTTGCCCACTGCCTGCTGGCCCCTTGCCCATCCTCCTCAAGGCATGTCAGGGGACACATTACCCTTCATGCCCCTCCCACACACACATTACCGCTGCTTAGAGTCTCTTTGCTTTTGTAAGAGGCTTCACACATCTGCCTCCCCCTTAGCAGGTCCTCACAACACTTTGCACCTTTGCTCAAGGTAGTTATTATAACCAGAAGACCTATTGAACTGTGTTAGCCATTGTGCGAGAAAATGCATAAAAAACTCTGTAATGATGTGTAAGCTACTATTAAACAGATTGCAAGAAACCTCTCATATCTGAATTCACTTTCTGAAGCAATCTTTGCCTCAGCAATTTGAGGGTCTGTGTAATAATGAGAGCAGTGAAACCATCACAAGAATCCCCGATGGAAAATCCTCCAAAGAAATTCAACTTTTCAACTTCTAAGTAGTATTTGCAAATGAAACTGTCTAATTCTTCCCAGCTGGAGGACTGCTATATGGGCATGTCTCCTGTTTATATTATTATTCAGTGATTTTAGTTTTCCAGTCTGCTATTTAACAGTGAAATTTTCCACAATCAGAACTTCAAATCTGCTGTCAATCAAAGAAATAGAGAAGCTACATATTAAAACTCTCTCTTTATAGGAAAAACTCAGCCTTCAAAAAAAACCTGGATTTTGTGTGTGTGTGTCTCTTGTAATGCAAAGAACATTTAGAAAAATTAGAGCGCTAGTCACCAGGAATGGAGGAAATGGTGACTCATTTGGTTAAGGTAAAATAGTGATAGAAATGTAACCGTGTTAGTCTGGTGTAGCTGAAACAAAAAACAGGACTATGTAGCACTTTAAAGACTAACAGGATGGTTTATTAGGTGATGAGCTTTTGTGGGCCAGACCTACTTCCTCAGATCAAATAGTGGAAGAAAATTGTCACAACCATATATACCAAAGGATGGGGACGGGGGAAGGAGAGGGTAAATGTCTGTGAGCTAATGATATTAGAGGTGGTAATTGGGGAAGCTATCTTTGTAATGAGTAAGATAATTAATGTCTTTGTTTAAACTTAGGCATAAAATGTCGAATTTAAGCATGAATGTCAGTTCAGAGGATTCTCTTTCAAGTGTGGTCTTAAAAGGTCTTTGAAGCAGGATGCAGGTAATCAAGTCATTGAGACAATGTCCTTTCTGGTTGAAATGGCAAGAAACTGTTTTTTCTTTGTGATCCTGTCTAATATCTGTTTTGTGGGCATTGATTCTTTGGCGAAGTGTCTGAGACGTTTGTCCAATGTCTGCTATGTTTATTGATAATGTGTTGGACAGGTTTAAGTTGGGGACTGTAGGTGATGACAAGTGGTTTTCTATTGTTGGTTTTCTTGGGTCTGTCTTGAAGTAGTTGGTTTCTAGGTATTCGTCTGGCTCTTTCAATTTGCTTTTTTATTTCTCCAGGTGGGTAGTTGAGGTTTATAAATGCTTGGTAGAGATCCTGAAGTTTCTGGTCTCTGTCAGTGGCATTAGAGCAGATGTGGTTGTATCGAAGGGCTTGGCTATAGATGATGGATCGTATGGTGTGTTCTGGATGGGAGCTGGAAGCATGTAGGTAACTGTATGAGTCAGTGGGTTTTCTGTAGAGAGTGAGTTATAAGACCAAGAACACATATTCCTGTGCATCCAGAAATATAATTTATGCAATCATGTGCCGAAAGTGTCTGTCTGCTATGTACATTGGACAAACGTCTCAGACACTTCGCCAAAGGATCAATGCCCACAAAACAGATATCAGACAGGATCACAAAGAAAAAACAGTTTCTTGCCATTTCAACCAGAAAGGACATTGTCTCAACAACTTGATTACCTGCATCCTGCTTCAAAGGCCTTTTAAGACTTCACTTGAAAGAGAATCCTTAAATTCGACACTTTACACTCAAGTTTGAATAAAGACGCTAATTATCTTACCCATTGCAAAAACAGCTTCCCCAATTATCACCTCTAATATCATTAGCTCACAGATATTTACTCCCCCCACCCATCTCCCTTCTGTTCTGAAATTTGATTTGTCCTTTTCATATGTGGTCATTTTTTTAATTGTATCTTTTGGTATATATGGTTGTGACAATTTTCTTCCACTATTTGATCTGAGGAAGTGGGTCTGGCCCACGAAAGCTCATCACCTAATAAACCATCTTGTTAGTCTTTAAAGTGCTACACAGTCCTGTTTTTTGTTTTGGTTAAGGTAAATAATTCTGAAATATTTCTTAGCTGGAGCCTTCTAAATTATTTAGCACACAAAAGCAAGATGGTCAGATTAATATTGCAATAAATAAGGCTGTCTTATGTGAATGCCATAAAAATAACTTTCTTGTGCTGTATTTTCATGCCCATTCTAGGGGCACAGAGCCATTGAAAAGACATTTAATGGACATTGGAAGTAGCTAGAGGTAAATCTAACCTTTTCTAACTTCTGGTCCTTGGCACAGGGGGACGGGAGGTTAGCTTAGATAAAGGAGAGTGTCCTTATGCCCTAACAATCCCCAACTGCTAAACTCTTCCCTGTATGCTCCAGAATCACAGGTGAATAAAGGTAGCTTAAGGCCACCGAGTCATGCACTAAGCATATGTTGGCTCACAAGGGGATCTGGGTTTTTAATACAGAATGCATAGAACAGATGCCCAAAAGCAGCAAGAGATTCCAGCCATGAACCTGCTCAAAAAGGTGGAAAAACAAAGCATGTTACAAATATTAAACAGACAAGTGGTTAGAAAGTAACATTTTGAGACAGAGACAGGCTGTGTCGTGACCAGACCATGAAAAACTAAGATCTCAGGACAGAGGGAATGAAAATGATCTTTTAGGTTTGAATCTCATAGGTTCATTTTACATGCACCTTGAAAGTCAAACCAAGGAGATTTTCCAGTCTCCTTGACTTAAACTCTGGAAAGCAAAGAGAAATTCAACTCTATTCTATCAATTGTGTGTCCAGCTGGGTTTGATTAGGCTGAAACGCTATACACTTCAGTTTTGACTAATTCCATTAGTGTGAGGCTTCCAGTCTCACCTTACTAGAGTCAATATCCTACTGATTCTAGCTTTCTGTAGTGCAGGCTTACTCATCAGTGGTGTTAAGTCTCATGACATCAGTGGAGTTACACTGCAATGAATTTGGCCCACTGAGCAATGGTAATCTTGTTAACTCCATTACAAAGAGGGCATGGGCAACAATATGTTATTATTACTATTCTTATTATTGTTTGCTTTTGAAAAGCACACTTCCCACACCACGGCACTTTACCACTGATGAGGTACAGTTAAGATGAATGAAGATGACGGTCTTTTATTTTGAAATGAGAGTCATCTATGGGTGCATCTAAACTGCACCCTTCGCTCAAAATAAGTTATGTAGTTTGAGCTATGGAAATTGCATAGCTTATTTTGAGTTAAATTCAATATAGCTTATTTAGTCTTTCGGCACTGTCTACACAGTGCCAAATTTTAAAATAAACTGCTATTCCGAAACATCCCTTAATCCTTGTGGAATGAGGTTTACAGGGACATCAGAATAGCGTGTTTGTTACTTTGAAAACTATTTTGAAATATCAGGCACACTGTCAAGACATGGAAAATACCAGAAGTATCCCAAAATAGTGCCACTGTCTGGAGGTAACCTAGATGTATATGTCTTGGAAGAGAACTGCTTCCCCCAAGTCTCTCCAAAGGGGGAGGGAGACATTTAAATTGGATAAAGATACTACATTAAGAAAAGTGGAAAATGGAGAAAGAAATCATGAATGAATTATAAAGACATAAACGAAGTATAAACATGCATCAAATCAAGATGAAAAAAATAATTTTCAGACTATTATCTTGACTCTCTATTGATGTTACCAGATATCACTGAGTTATGGGAAAAGGGGAGATAGAAAGATAGAAAGGACCCCTGCTCAAGGTAGTGTTCTGGATCCTGAGTTAGGGTCTATCACCCATGGACACAGAGACAAAGACATTTTACCAGAGGTAAAGGGTTAATAAACCCTAAAGAGGGTTTATTAACATAATATTGGCAGGTAAACTAGGATAAAATGGAATAATATCCTGATGGTTTGAGAAACAGGCCCCACTAATCCCAATACAGACTATGAATTAACAATAAAATCAACGTTACACATGTCATGGCACACAGGAACAAGGAAAGTGGGTGTGTCTGTTTGGTCTGTCATGGTTTCGGCTGAGTTGGAGCCCGATCATCAATGTGTGGATGGATGGATGGACCAGGCATCATATTCCCTAAGGCTGGCTCTGGCACTTACAGAATAGACACAGAAAATTTAAAAATCTGACTTTCAGTTTCTTAATATAACTTCAGTAGACTGCACTAAAGAAAATAAATATGGTGATAAGATTGCTTTTATAGCCAGTTGAAACTCTGTCAGTGAATATTAACTTTCCCTTCCCAAGTTTACTCAAGTATACTATGTGAATGATGTAGTTTCACATAACAAAATCCAGTGGCTGGAAAGTGAATTTAATTCCATTCAACTTTGAAAGAAGCTGTTATTTCCTAGCTATAAGAGTAATTAAACACTGGAATAGTTTACGAGAGGTGGCATGGAGTCACTATTGTTTGTAGTCTTTAAAACTAGATGAAATATCCTTTTAAATGCTGTGCTTTAATCCAAGATAAATTCTGTGGCTCTGTGCATATGGAGATTGCCTATCTCCTAGAACTAGAAGGGACCGTGAAAGGTCATTGAGTCCAGTCCCCTGCCTTCACAGCAGAACCAAGAACCATCCCTGACAACTTTTTGCCCCAAATGGCCTCTACAAGAATTCAACTCACCACCCTGGGTTTAGTAGGCCAATGCTTAAACCACTGAGCTATCCCTCCCTTCATAGGAAGAGAGGCTGAAGAGACTGGGACTTTTCAGTTTAGAAAAGAAGCAACTAAGGGGGAATATGATAGAGATAAATAAAATCATGAGTGGTATGGAGAGGGTGAATAAAGAAAAGTTATTTACTTGTTCCCATAATATAAGAACTAGAGGACACTAAATGAAATTAATGGGTATCAGGTTTAAAACTAATAAAATAAAGTTCTTCTTCACACAGCTCACAGTCAACCTGTGGAACTCCCTGCCAGAGGAGGCTGTGAAGGCTAGGACTGTCACAGAGTTTAAAAAAGAGCTAGATAAATTCATGAAGGTTAGGTTCATAAAAGGCTATTAGCCAGGGGGTAAGGAATGGTGCCCCGGCCTCTGTTTGTCAAAGGCTGGAGAAGGATGGCAGGAGACAAATTGCTTGATCATTGTCTTTGATCCACCCTCTCTGGGGCATCTGGCACTGGCCACTGTTGGCAAACAGGATGCTGGGCTAGATGGACCTTTGGTCGGACCCAGTATGGCCGTTCTTATGTTCTTATGTGCACTATGGAGTGAGGAGGGGCTATCAGTTTGAGTGGTCATGGTGGGCCCTTCTGGCCTTGGAATCTGTGAATTTATGAATCTCTCATATATTCTCTTCTTTCATGGGTCCTGGGGGGAGGACAGTATTACCTGCATTGCTATCAACATGCTCATAACACTTGGAGAGTTCTATTATGAAAATTACAATCAAATCTCATGCTTCAGACAGTCACCTACATTGATCAAGAAAGAATTTTTTCCTCTGATGCACAATTGGCCTGGAGTGACAGAGATAAACCACAGCTGGAAATGGGACACCGAAGAGGGTGCACCAATTCACTCATGGTACAGAGTCCTTTTTCTTAGACGCCTAGCTAGCAGGTCTTGCTCACATGCTCATGGCCAAGCTGATCTAAATGTAATAGCTTGTGATATACAGGGAACCAGATGGAATGTCATAATCAGTCCTTTTAGCCTTAAACTCTGTAAAATCTATGAAAATACATGTCTTACTCTGGAGTGAGCCCTAATCAAAACTGACAATTCATGCAAATTAACCGATAAACAAGCTTTGTTGGTTTCTCTTTGCATTTTTAGGTGGAAGGTGCTTAGAACCTTGCATGACCTTTACTTTTGCAGAGAGCTAGTTTTGTTTGCAGCAGAAAAATAATATGGTTTTTCTAAGGGTAAACCATCTAGCAGGACACTGGTCATCAAAACGCTTTCCTTCTCTCCTAGCTATAACTCTGCTGATGTTTTTAGATTCTGTGAATTGCCAGTGTGAAAGGGAAGGATGTCCACTTAGTTGTATTTGGCATGCAAACTGCACTGTGTGTTCCAAATCTGTCATCATAAAGTTGAAATCCATCTTTGATATTAATTTGTATAAACAGTAGGTCACCCAGGGTGCAAAATATTTCTTCCTGAAAAGTGAGACTGTTTGATTTTATAGGAGATTAAAGTCTTTTAAGGGCTCTTTGCCAGTCCTTAAGCCATAACTGTCAACTGGATTTGTCTTCTGTGGAGACAAAACTCCATATCTAATATAGTTCTGCTAGAATGTGTTTTGTTTAAATGTAAATTAATGCAACCAAAGGTCATTTCTATTTAACGCAGGAAAGGGCAAGCCAGTGAAGGTCAATATTTTTTGCCTTTATGAACTTTTAAAACTTCAGGCAAACTTATGGCAATTCACAGAATTGAAGAACCTCAATAGCTAGGAGAAGAGGGTCTTATTAGGTGACTCATCTTTTAAGAAGAGCATATTATATATATATGCTCAAATAAAACACACACATTTGAAATATCCCTGCCTCCCTCTCTTGTTCCTATAAGTATGAATGAAAATAATATTTTCTGAGAGTGAGAGTCAAGTAAAAACATATTATTATAATCATGGAAGCCTGAGATAAGTCATTTAAAACAAAATGAAAGAGAAGGTGTGGTGTTGTTCTGTCTAGGAATATATATAGCCCAAGTGAAGGATTGTTTTCCTTAGAGGATCAGCTGAAGAACTGTGGTGAAAAGTAATGTATTAGAGTGGAGAATAAGGGGTTAAACTACAACAACTTTCTGAATATTATGTGGGCCTCGGTTTACCTGTTTGATATTATTTTGTCTGAATACGTGGAGTTGAATATAACGTGCCATAAAGAATAACAAGCAATAATAAACAATTTCAGGGAGGTTAAGAGAACTGTAGTTGGGCTTTTAAATGGGAAGATACTATTTTCAGGTCCCTACCCAATTTTCATAGCTGAGAGCCTAAGATTGAAAGCGACAAGGAGTCCTGTAGCACCTTATAGACTAAGAGATGTATTGGAGCATAAGCTTTCGTGGGCAAAGACCCACTTCGTCAGATGCATGTAGTGGAAATATCTAGAGGCAGGTATAAATATGCAGGCCAGAATCAGGCTAGGGATAACGAGGTTAATTCAATCGGGGGAGGGGAGGGGAGGGGACGGAATGAGGCGCATTTCTAGCAGCTGATCTGGAGGTGTGAATACCAAGAGAGGAGAAGCTGCTTTTGTAGTTAGCGAGCCATTCACAGCCTTTGTTTAATCCTGAGCTGATGGTGTCAAACTTGTAGATGAACTGTAGCTCAGCAGTTTCTCTCTGAAGTCTGGTCTTGAAGTTTTGTTGCTACAGGATGGCTACCTTTAGATCTGCTATTGTGTGTCCAGGGAGACTGAAGTGTTTTCCTACAGGTTTTTGTATATTGCCATTCCTAATATCTGATTTGTGTTCATTTATTCTTTTACGTAGGGACTGTCCAGTTTGGCCAATGTATACAGCAGAGGAGCATTGTTGGCATATGATGGCGTATATTACATTGGTAGATGTGCAGATGAATGAACCAGTGATGGTGTCGCTGATCTGGTTAGGTCCTGTGATGGTGTTGCTGGTGTAGATATGTGGGCAGAGTTGGCACCAAAGTTTGTTGCATGGATTGGTTCCTGAGTTATAAGATTGAAAGGACACTAAACAGTTAAATACTTTTTCCAGCAAGGTGGGGAGGGGCTGTCCTTTGGGGCTGTTCCCAGAAAGCAAACCAACTAAGACACAGGTCTGGCAGGATGGATGTGAGACAGCTGGGCTTCCCCGAACTTAGATGAAAACAGTAAACTTTGGGTGAGAACAAGGCATGTGGTCTTTTTTTGTAGTTTTAACCTTTTTCTCTGATTGCCATGTAATTTTGTGTAAATAAACAGTACCTTTGTTCTGAAGCAGCAGTTCTGAGTCAGTTGTGTTTTCCAGAGTGAAACTTCATTCCAGATTAGTTGGTCCTGCTGGTTAAACACATTTGAGAAACAGGGAGGTTGCAACCAGAGCTGTTGCCTATGTTTGGTGAAACTGCATACAGGCAGTCCCCGACTTACGCGGATCCGATTTACGTCAGATCCGCACTTACGAACGGGGCTTTTCTTGCCCCGGAGCTCACGGGCGGCGGGTCGCTGCCCGTGTCCTCCGGGGTGAGAAAAGCTTCTCCCGGTCTCCCTGGTCTTCTGGGGGGGTCCAGAAAAGCCACTGGACCCCCCCAGCAGACCAGGGACACCCGAGCAAAGCCGCCCAGGCAGCGGGACCCTTGCTGCCTGGGCAGCTTTGCTCCTGTCCCCCTGGTCTGCTGGGGGGGGTCCAGCAAAGCCACTGGACCCCCCCAGCAGACCAGGGACACCCGAGCAAAGCCGTCGCCTGGCAGGCTTTGCTCATTTGCCCGGGAGCAAAGCCGCCCAGGCAGCAGGACCCCCGCTGCCTGGGCAGCTTTGCTCCCGTCCCCCTGGTCTGCTGGGGGGGTCCAGAAAAGCCGCTGGACACCCCCAGCAGACCAGGGACACCCGAGCAAAGCCGCTCCCCCCAGCACCCCAGGGAGACAGGAGCAAAGCCGCACGGGCAGCGGGGTCCCTCCGCCTGTGCGGCTTTGCTCGGGTCTCCCTGGTCTGCTGGGAGGGAGGGGGCGCAGCTAGTGCGGTCCCCCCCCCCAGCAGACCAGGCTTTTGTCGCGGGACGCCTCGGGTAGAGCAGCTGGGGTGCTGCCGGGTTGGCCCTGTGGGAACCTACCGGGCAGCGCCCCAGCTGTTCTGTCCCAGGCTCCAGATTCAGCAGCTGTTGAAACTGATCAGGCTGATTCCAGGAAGCTGGGGGCAGAGCAACTCTGCCTCCGGCTTCCTGTAGTCAGCCCCTGGTCAGTTTCAGTGGCAGCAACTGAATCTGGAGCCAGTTCCGACTTACATACAAATTCAACTTAAGAACAAACCTATAGTCCCTATCTTGTACGTAACCCGGGGACTGCCTGTAGTTCCACCACTGAGAGAGAAGAATGAATGAAGCAAAGCCTGGCACTTGAGGAATGCACTTGAGAGGAACTGAGAAGGGATCTAAGGCAAAACTTGCTCTTGTGAGACATATATATAGACTGTATTGAAAAAATGCATTACAAATGCAATCCTTTGGGGAGCTGAGCAACAACTGAGATGTACAGTATCCTCCCCTTTCATTGACTTCAGAACCTGGAAACATAGGCCCATCAAGCACTCTACCTCGGCAAATCCTCAGCTAGTGCTAATTATCTCATCTTTATTGAAACAAACTGAGCTATGGCACTCTATAGACACTGAGAATCTGCCCCCTCAGTTCCATGATATAGACAGTAGCTGTATGCTTGCAAGAAAAGCTTTTTTCCTTTCTCCTTAAAGTTTTAATAGCCATCTAAATATATTTCTTTTACTTTCTCTTCTTTTGAAAACAGATATAACCTCCTCTTCCCCCCCAATTGTTTACTGCTTATTTACCCAAAAAGTCTGTAGATTCAAAATCTCTAACTATTCTTCTAAGATTTTAGCCTGAAATGGAAAACATTTCATTGTTTCCACTATCCTAGACCAAAATCTTCTCAAAGTGGCTATTCTCACAAGATTTGGCTGTGTCTAAATTTGAATGGAAAAATAGCTTAAGTTTTGACTGAGAACCAGTTGTGGGGATTTCAATCAAACTCCCTTCAGAAAACAAAGGCAAGGAGCAAGAAAAGATGGCTAAGCTCTAAGAACGATGACAGTGCAATTCTATAGTTTAGAGCTGAGTTGGGAAGCAATCCATCTGACAAGAAAATATTTAGGATTTTCAGTCTCTCCTCCCCTAAACACCTTAATGTCATCTCCCTTGCCTCTAAGATTAATAAAGAGACTTATCCCACCAGCTTTCTCTTTCTTTCAAGTTTTGTAGTAAATAGAAGAATCACACAGGGATTGAACTCTTTATTTACAAATTCTTTATTTTTAATATCAACTTTCATTTGAATGGAAGACAAACCCCCCTGTACCACTGGAATGTTACCAAGGCAGTTATGAACATGCAGTAGCTTGCTTTTGTAAGAGCACTCTATTTGCTAGGCGTGCTCTTCCTGGATGACTAGGATAACTGTGAAACCAGGCACCAGGGATACTCTGTATAAACTGAGCACTTCCTAGTTATGTCACAAAGGATGCTGTTTTGCATTGTATTTGTATAGCATGACGTTAATAGTAAAAACCTTTGAACAGCAGACAGCTTTGGTTTATCTTCAGAGAAGCACTCTGCTGTATTTCAAGGCTTCTAAACTTTGGAATCCTCGGGGGCCACAAAGGTATTCACAACACATGCCGAGGGCCACAACTTAAGTGTGATTGCATATACCTGCAAGTATATATGCAAATATATGCAAATAGCTTCTTTCACACTGATGGGCATGAATACAAAGATTAAGGCAAGACTACACAACACACAGGCCCCATTTCAGTCAGTTCTGCTGATATTAATCAAATGCAGTATTAACCCAATTTCCACTCATATGACAGCATTTTTCAACGAGCAATGACAGTCCAGGAATTTAACTACTAAAATGCATATCAACAGAAGACCATTATATTGACTCGCCATTGTGGAGCATGTTCCCAGTGGAGGCCATATTCAAAGGATCCCACCTGTGGGACACGTGGTGTGAGCCCTGGGTAAACCCAAACCGCACCACAGGCCACAAACAAATGGGCCGCGGGCTGCACGTTGAATAGCCCTGCTGTATTTTCTATATTTCCAAACTCCTTGCCATAAGACATTGGACTCTGGCTGATGTGGCTGCTCTGTTTGCCCCAAAATGAAGGATAAGCACTTGGCTTCTATGAGTGCTAGAAGTGATAAAGCGGCGAGGAGTCCTGTGGCACCTTATAGACTAACTGAAGTGTTGGAGCATAAGCTTTCGTGGGCAAAGACCCACTTCGTCAGATGCATGTATCAGAAGTGATAAAGTTGGCTTCTTGATTTTTTTTAACTGTATCACGTGGCAAGCCAAGCAGTTGAAGGAATTGAGGCTGTTTCAACTTCTGTCCTAATGCGCCTTATTTAATTGTTTGTAACTTTCTGAAACAAATTCCTTTGGGGCTAAAATTTGCCATGATTGGTCTCATCCCAAGGAAATTATATATTTAGAAACCATGTGCAAAATCACTTTGTGCTGGTTTTGAATTATGTACATATTAAATAGCTGCATTCTTTCCCAATTGTATTTAGTGGCAGTCTTAAGTAGGAATAACCCCAGTAATGGGTGAGGCCTTAAAATATAAAACAGGATTATTTTATAGTTGTCTGTGAGATGTAAGGAATAAGGAACGTTTGAAAAAAAGCAGTTGAAATATTTAAAGTTGAGTGTTTAATCTGATTTTTTTCCATGTGTGCACATTGGAAATTAGAATCTGCTTGGCTGATGATACTTCAAAGGAAAGAATGACTTGGTGCCACTTCCATTTAACATGTTTTTGGTTCCTAACCACTATTTCAAACAAATCATGTTGAGTTGAATTGCTTCATGCTTGCTGTCTGTCCAGAAGTGAATGTTTTAGGGAAACCCAAGGTCCAGGGTGCTTCAGCAGCTGTGGTGGGAACCACACACTGCAAACTACAAATTGCTCCATGTGGAAGAACTTCCCAGTTCCTGACTTCCACCCTCCCAGCAGGAAGCTTAGGAGTGGCAGTTGGAGCATGAGGCAAAAAGAAAAGAGGGAATTGGACTGTAATCCTATTCTATTTTCTTAGGCCATGTCTATACTACAAAGAAGATCGAAGCTGCCGCAGTAGATCTTCTGGGGTTCGAATACTGGGTCTAATGAAGACACACTAATTCAAACTGAGAGAGCATTGACACAAGTAGTCCTGCTCCTATGAGGAGAAAAGGAAGTTGAAGGGAGAGTATGCTCTTGTTGACTTCTGTCCCAGGGAAGATAATGGAGCAGGTAATTAAGGAAATCATATGCAAACACTTGGAAGGTAATAAAGTGATAGGGAATAGCCAGCATGGGTTTGTGAAGAACAAGTCATGCCAAACTAATCTGATAGCTTTCTTTGATAGGATAACGAGCCTTGTGGATAAGGGAGAAGCGGTGGATGTCATATACCTAGACTTTAGTAAGGCATTTGACATGGTCTCGCATGATATTCTTATCGATAAACCAGGCAAATATAACTTAGATAGGGCCACGATAAGGTGGGTGCATAATTGGCTGGATAACCGTAGTCAGAGAGTTGTTGTTAACGGTGCTAAATCCTGCTGGAAAAAGATAACAAGTAGAGTTCCGCAAGGGTCTGTTTTGGGACCCGTACTGTTCAATATCTTCATCAATGATGTAGATATTGGGATAGAGAGTACGCTTATTAAGTTTGCAGATGATACCAAACTGGGTGGGGTTGCAACTTCTTTGGAGGATAGGGACATAATTCAAAATGACCTTAGCAAGTTAGAGAAATGGTCAGAGGTAAACAGGATGAGGTTTAATAAAGAGAAATGCAAAGTGCTCCACTTAGGAAGGAACAATCAGTTCCATACATACAAGATGGGAAGCGACTGTCTAGGAAGGAGCATGGCGGAAAGGGATCTAGGGGTCATAGTGGACCACAAGTTGAATATGAGTCAACAGTGTGATGCTGTTGCAAAAAAAGAAAATATGATTCTAGGTTGTATCAACAGGTGTGTTTGTAAGCAAAACTCGTGAAGTCATTCTGCCGCTCTACTCTGCACTAGTTAGGCCTCAGCTGGAGTACTGTGTCCAGTTCTGGGCGCCACATTTCAAGAAAGATGTGGAGAAATTGGAAAGGGTACAGAGAAGAGCGACAAGAATGATTAAAGGTCTAGAGAACATGACCTATGAAGCCAGGCTTCATGAACTGGGCTTGTTTAGTTTGGAAAAAAGAATATTAAGGGGGGACATGATAGCGGTTTTCAAATATCTAAAAGGGTGTCACAAGGAGGAAGGAGAAAAATTGTTCCTCTTGGTTTCTGAGGACAGGACAAGGAGTAATGGGCTTAAAGTGCAGCAGGGGAGGTTTAGACTGGACATTAGGAAAAAATTCCTAACTGTCAGGGTGGTCAAATATTGGAATAAATTGCCAAGGGAGGAGGTGGAATCTCCCTCTCTGGAGATATTTAAGAACAGGTTAGATAGACATCTGTCAGGGATGGTGTAGACGGAGCTTGGTCCTGCCTTGAGGGTGGGGGGCTGGACTCGATGACCTCTCGAGGTCCCTTCCAGTCCTATTATTCTATGATTCTATGACTTCCTGCAGTATGGACAGCACCAAAATTCGATTTAAGTTACTTCAACTCAATCTATGCAATTAATGTAGCTGGAGTTACGTATTTTAATTTGAACTTATCCCCCGGTGTAGAAGACATTGCCTTAGACTAGACTTTTATTGCCAGCATTTCTATACAGATTGTAAAACATGGATCAAGCACATTTCAATTTAAGAAATATTTCTTTCAATTTCAGTTTCCAGAGTATCAAAGCATAACTTTGTATGGATCTGATGCTATTTTATTTCACCCTAGGTACAATACCTAGTTAGCCATAAAAGAGAATGTGCAGATGATCACTTGGTATACTCCTTTTAACATATTGTGGGGAGGGAGAAAGAACATCTCCTGAATGCCACTTCAGGTTAAAAATGGATGACTCCAAAAGAGTTGTCTGAGGGAAAAACAATGCAACACAATAAATAGTACCATTTTTTAATTGCTAGAAAAACTTGCATACACTAATGTGCCACTCAGCACACTGCTACACAATCCAACTCTGCATTCCCATCTAGAGGTGTTGTGCCATCCATTGGGGTAGGTCACTGGTAGAGAGGATACAAAGTGAGACCTCTGGATCTTACATTCTTATGCACCTGAATAAAAAGACCCAGATTTATCTGGCAAGATTCTAAGAAGCTCATGAACCTTCACATTTATAACATAGTAGCACACTGACTGTGGGTTAACCATTGCAATAAATTGCCAAGAGAAGTTGTGAAATCTTCATCACTGGGGATTATTAAGAATAGTTTAGACTAACACCTGTTAGGGGTATTCTAGATAATACTTTGTGTGGAATTTCAGCACTTCCACATTCATTCCCAGAAAACCAGAAGTGAGAAAATACTTATCAAAATGCTGCAGAATCTCCGTAGTATAATGGTGATTAAATATAACTATAAAAATAAGAAATGATTAAAAGGGGGAAGGTTTCTTCATTTACATGAACTTGTTTTTCCATTTCTAGACATTAGAGCCATATCCTGTAGGCATAAATTATCATAGATCTGTTCACAGCAAAAGAATGATAATCATTGACATTCATTGAGGATGTGACCGTTGGCTTTTTATTTCCACAGGATTGCATCAGATGATATAATACTTTATTATGTGATGGCAAAGTAAGTAATTGAAAATTATAATATTAATACAATAATGATTTAAGATTATTCTGATAAGAATATTTTTCCTATAAAACTGCAGAAACCTGGCCAGTATTATATGCTATGGTATTAGAACAAATTGTTCAAGGTGATGTTTCAGAGCATGTGATTTTTGATGATTTAAAGTCTTAATCTATAAGGATGCTGAGCACTCACAATACTAATTGGATATAACAATAGCTGCAGGTACTGTGCACCACCAAATATAGGCCCTATGTATATCAGCCCCACTCATCTAAGACTTTTAATGTTGACATGCTATTTCTACTCCAACAATTAGCATACAAAGTATGTGATCTCTAGACTGCTTAACAGAAAACTTTAATTGCCTACTTTCCCAGAATTTTCTGTCTCCATTCCAAAGGTGTCTGGTTTTGTTGTTGTTGGGTTTTTTTGTTTTGTTTTGTTTTGTTTTGTTTTGTTTTACTGGAACTCTTTGTAGCATGTATTTTTTTCATATTTTGAAAGTGTTATTAATAGAGGAATAACCTAATCTGCAGACAAACCTACCATTTAACAAATCTATAAAATCCAATAATATCAGAAAGGAAAGGGAGCAAGTAGGCACTGTGTCATGAGCAAATAGTAATGCTTAATACAGCTAACTAGAAGCAGCTGATGCTTTCCTAATTCTTTTGTGTCAGGAACTCAGCTGCCTTTTGGCTGGGTTACCTAGCAACCTAATGAGCTTGGCTGCGGCCAATGAGCCCTCACAAATGGCTGCACTCCTTGACTGGTCAGACGAGCCAGCAGATCACCATTAAAGCAACAGCATCACACTGACTGCTCATTGAGTTCCACATTCGGGGCTGCCCCAGACCTACTTTCTGTCCAGCCCTGTCTCCACCTCTTGCCTGCTTTGCTCCACACCTTGTCCATACTTCTGAACCCCTGATTCCTAACTTTTGGCTGTGACCACTGGCTTTTCTCCTGACCATGCCTCTGATTCTGCTCCAATCAGTAGGCCGGATTCTTGTCCTGCCCACAAAGTTGCATTGCATAAACCTCAGTGTGAGATGCTTTGAAAGCAAACTTTGGTATAAAGCACTAGTGGCAGAGCTTTCAAAACAGTGACAAAAAGATCTAACACATGGATAGCCTTGAAAGAGATTATTGCAGATGATCTGTGCTGGAGGAAAAACAAAGAAGGGAAATGAGTTTACTGTCATCTCTGAATAATTCAGTCGTAAAGCACTAAGTGACTTAACAGCTAAATTTTTAGCTTAGCTTCCTCTACCTCTGTTTTAAATTATTAAGATTCTTAAGAATAATAATAGCAATGTAACTCTGCATTGGCAGTGCTTCAGCACAGCTAGGATTTGATCAGGTTGCTCATTATAAAGTTATATTTTCAGATGTATAAACTGTAACTTAGTGGAAAAATAAATGCTTTGCGGAGATGAAGTTTGGACTACATGTTCTTTAGTCTGGGCGAGAATATTTTCACTATAAGTTTGTTAAATATAAGTAGCGATTTGGAGTAGGATGACCAGCCATTGTGAGGTTATTGGGACCATCCCAATACTAGGGGCTTTCTCTCATATAGACCCTTCACCACCAAAAAAATGTTTTCCAATTTTTGACACTGGTTACTCTAATTTTTAAGTAGAAGAAAGGAGGACTGGATGAGTTTAAAAGTAAAACAAAATTGGGTACTTTATTAATTCATTATGCAACTGTGCTACCTTTTGCTATTAAACAAAAGAAACAGATTTTGATATGATCAATAAACATTTGGCATATGCACTAAACCTGATTTTTTCAAAGTCTATAATGAACTGGAGCTTAGCTCAACTGAGGTAATAGTATTTGGATTTTCCAGAGAGTTTCACTGGGATCTGATCCAATATATTCAGATTCATAAGCAGTTACTTTGTATCCCAAGATAACTCTTTGGAAGAAAACAGATGCATCTGGATACCACATAGTTTGCAACACAACGCAAAAATAAGGAAATGCAGCATTAACTGTTTCAATGCCGACTCATTCCTGTCAGCTAAGGCTCTACAGAATGAATGTGACTTTGAGGTTTTAAGGTATCAGCTATACTTTCCACATTATAGAAAGGGAATAACTTAATATTATTCTTGATAAATTCCAGCTGCTTGTGAGGTAATGAGAAACATATTTATATTTTGCAAGCATAAAATTTGTTCTGATTAGATTTTTTTTTTAGAAAAATTATCCTGATTGCTATTCTTCTCCCCCCACCCCGCTCCCGAAATTCAAACAATTCAGAATTAAACAAACTATAAAATACATTTTATTCATTTATTTATGCTCAGTTCTAGTTGCAAATAACCAGCTGGTTAGTGGCATCAGTACATGAAATGGGTTTGTAGAATGGAGTGTATAAAACTATATACAGTAATAAGGTATTTGAGATAAAATAGTAGACCAAATCTATAGCTCTTTCCCAGCAGAACTATAAAGAAAAACAAATATGACCATGACCAAATGTTCCTTTCAATTCTGTGCCATTTGCTAGTGTGTTGCATTTGAAATCTTCATCTACCTTCTATAAACTCTCTTTCAGTAACTTTATTTAAATTAATGGCAGTAGAACAGCCTTTTAATTGCTAAAACACATTGCTTTTC